>NW_008355812.1:496266-524220 GCF_000622305.1 Nannospalax galili
GAGGTCAGCAGCATTCTCAAAGGTAGACAATAAGAAGAGAAGGCATGCCTTTAATCCCGTACTTGGGAGGAGGAGGCAGCAGATCTCTGTGAAGTACAGGCCAGCCTGGTCTCCATAGAAAGTCTGAGGCCATCTGTGGATACTGGAGACTCTGTCTCAAAAAGGGAGGAAGAGGAGGAGGAAGAGGAAGAGGAGGAGGAGGAGGAGGAGGCGGCAGATGTTGCTCACATCTCTCCCAGGGAAGGAATTTTAGCAACACCATACAAGAACTAAAGTCCTGCTGGATAAAGGCGAAAGAAGGTGCATCGGAAGAGATGAAGGCCGTTGGGACTTATCCAGGCCATGCTGGGGAAGCGGTCCTGAGAGGACAACGCTCAAAGCAGAGGTCTGGGCGGAAGGACATGGACCGTGCGGCAGATGTTGCTCACATCTCTCCCAGGGAAGGAATTTTAGCAACACCATACAAGAACTAAAGTCCTGCTGGATAAAGGCGAAAGAAGGTGCATCGGAAGAGATGAAGGCCGTTGGGACTTATCCAGGCCATGCTGGGGAAGCGGTCCTGAGAGGACAACGCTCAAAGCAGAGGTCTGGGCGGAAGGACATGGACCGTGCTGCTACCTACAGCCCAAGACCTGCTGGAGAAAGAGGAAACCAGCAGGCAAAGCCAGGCTTGGGGACCCCAGGGGAGCCTTGGGGACCTGAGTAGGGCAGTACAGTGTGGAGAGCAGCCTCTCTCCAGCCTCTCCAGGCCCCAGGGTACAGGGCGGGTCCCTCATACCCTCTAGTTGGACAGGCTGCCCCTGCAAGCAACTCCCTATCCAAGGCTAAGAAGAGCCGCCCACTCCCCGTTTCCATGGGAATCCCCTTGAAATAACCCCGCAGCAGCTGCTATTCTTCCTTGTACAGAAAGAGCGGGCAGAGAGGGGAGAGATGGAGGGAACAGTGTTCATCCCGCACCCCGGAAACCACAGAAACTGAGGCCCCAGGACCTGGTCTCAGGCATTCCAATCCCATCACCACTCAGCTCCCATGGGCACAGGGAAGTGGCATCAGGCCTCAGGAAGACCTAACTCTTACAGCACCCCCCACACCCCACCCCCATTTTATGGGATGCAAAGAGACACTTCTTTGACAGTTTAATGGAAAAAGGAACCTGGCAATCACACCACACATCGATCTGTCTCCCCGTAAGAGGGCTCCACAAGCCTGGCAAACCACATTTTGCAGGTCACAGCCAAGGTCAAAGCTAGGGTCTCCCTTCTAGGAGCAGTGCTGGGCTTGACGGGCCTCTGAAATTCTCAGGCTTTAGTTTGTGTCAGGCCCAATAACACAGGACAGGTCATCCCTACAGCTCAGAACCACCAGCTCCTTGTGGCAGGAAGGTAAGAGGTGTGGCTGCCTGAGGAAGAGGACTGTTTTCCTGAATTTTTTTTAAAATTTCATGTGTATGAGTGTTTTGCCTGTGCATATGTAAGTATACCATATGCATGCATACCAGTGGAAGCCAGAAGACGGTGTCGGATCCCCTGGAAATGGAGTTATAGAAGGTGTCATGTGGGTACCGGGAATCAAGCTGGGGTCCTCTGCAAGAACATCCATTGCTTTTAACTGCTAAGCCATCTCTCCAGACACACCCCTTCTACTTTTTTTGAGACAAGTTCTCACTTTTGTAGCCCAGACTAGCCTGGCAATCCTCCTGCCCAAGTGTCCCCAGTCCTGGAACTACAGACATGAGCCACTCTGCCCAACTTTCCTGTGCCGTGGTCATTATGGAAAAATAGGAAACACTTAGTGAGACTGTGCGAAGCCCTTCCATTCATTTCCTGGGATGCCCCTCTCCTAATTATTAGGGTTTAAGAGCTCTTTCAATCCTTACTTTATGCTGAGGCTCTGATAGGTCACAGGGGCTGGGCCAGGCCCCTGGCCAGCTGTCCTGACACTTGCTGGAGGCCAAATGAACAGGCTGCTCTGGGCCCTCCCTGCCACAAGTGGGCTAGACACACCCACTGAGCTCCCTTGGGCAGACCCCAGTGAAGCCACTCACTGCCCACCTCCCTGCCTCCCTCCAGGTCAAGATCTCACTAGCCCTTCCTATCACCTGGGGTCCAAGTGCACAGTGCCTCCAGTCAGGACCAAGGACCAGGACCAGAACTGCCATCTTCCAAGCCAGGTCTAGGGACAAGTTCAATGCAGATAGGGGCTGGGTCACAATCAGCCCAGAGACTTCACACCCTGGCTTCTGGATGCTTCAGAGGGAAAGGTCCCGTAAAGGGGAACCCAGCAGGCCCCTCGAATCCAGGCCCCCTAACCCAAACAGAAGCACAGACTGACCAGCCAATGCCCACAGGCAGCTGGTAAACAAAGAGAAAACTGAAAGATCCCCCAAAAACCCAAGATTGTGGTGCTCTGAGACAAGGACGCCCCCCGGTCAGGGCCCATTTGAAAGAGCTGCACTTCAGTCCCACCTTGGCCTGTTCCTAGGGCTCTGTTCCACCCAAACACATGACGAGTTCATTTCCTCCCAGTGTGAACCAAGGGGAAGAGACGAGTCATGAAGAGAGCTCAGCCTATGGCCTTCAGACTTGGGCTAGCCTTGGTAGGGACGGGCTCCTGCCCTCCTGCCCAGTAGGTGTACTGCATGACGCAAATGACACGACACTTTCCACAGGTCTCTAGGTCCCACACACAGACCACAGCCCAAGCCTCTCCCATGCCACCCTGAGATTTCCGCCAGTGGGCACTGCCCTCTCCCCATGGGGGCCAGAATGTTCTCTTTTCTCCAGGAGCCAAACCCAGTCAGGTAAGATTTCTAGAGCCTTAGCCAGGCCTGGGTGGCATAAGGGCTTGGTTGTGACCCGCAGAGGCCAGGGAGGATGAACGGAGCCAGCCTCACTGCTTCTAAGGCCTGTGCTTCTGGGGCTTCCCTGCAAGGCTTTTCTGAAGAAGCCCATGTCCCTGGGATCTTCCCTAAGTCTCCTTCACCGTCAACTGTCCTAGACAGCTTTGGGGCCTGTAGCAGTGCAGGGGAGCTGCTGGGAGTGGCGGGAACCCCATCTGCAGAGATGTCAGACGGAGCTGGGACTGTTCCCAACCTCGCCACCCAGTGGGCTGCATGGCCCTGACCCCTGTGCCGGGGTGTCAGCACTCTCATCATTGGGGTGGGTCAGGGTAGCAGCACTGATGGAAGATGGCTGTGGGGATCAGAACCCGAACATGTCCATGAGGCCACACGAACCCTGGCTCCCCTCCCCTGCCCTCAGAACCTCCATTTTTAACCCAAACACGGGGGTCTCACTTTACTAGGCATTAAATGGCTACCTCGTTCCTCATCTGGGTCAGAGAGACACAGAGCCTTGGCTCAGCCTCATTGTCAAAGCTTGCCAAGGGCTGGACAGAAAGTGCCAGATGATGCACTCAGCGGGTTAGCTGGGGGGATTCCGGCCTCCCTGTCCAGCACTGCTATCGGGACTGCCAAGGAAATACTGAGGGGGGAGGGGCCTAACAAAGTCTGCCAGTGCTCAGACACGCCCCACCCCAAGGAGATTGCCCAGAGCCCCGGGGGTGTGAAGTCTCAGCCTGGATTCAAATTCAGACCCATCCATTGCTGAGCTGGGAAACCTTCCCCTCCATTTGTCTGTCACTTGGAGATGACAATCCTGTTCCTAGTGGCAGGCAGGGTCAGTGGACTAGCCCTTGCCAGCCTCCCTCCATCCACACTGTGGGGCTCTTCCTGTCTCCTCTTTTACCCTCACTTTTCTAGAAGGCACTGTGACTAGAGAGTCTCTTGAGGCTTCTCTTCCCTCCTCTTCCTCTCTCCCAACATCAGACCTCTGCCTAACCACAACAGGCCCGGACAATCGTGTGATAAATGAATTCCCTCTTCCAGGAAGCGTTCCCTGACCTTGATTGCCCATGACCCAGGCAGAGAGATGCCTCCTGTGGGCAGCTAGGTGCCTCCCGCCACCAGGCCAAAGCTATTTATCCAGCTGGGGACTTCTCAAGACACAGGTCTTGTCAATCATATCTGTGACCACAGTCTTCCTCCAAAGCTCACTGTATATAGTATGTCTCCAGCACTCTGCAGACCTTCCCAACACTGTGCTAAACTCTCACCAGCAACTGCTGACCCTGACACCTGGAACCCGACCCTCCCTAACAACCACTTCTGAGCTGCCTCTGCTCACTCCAAGCCCAAGATTCCAGATGATGCCAAGCGTTGGTGGGACCGACTCCAAGGAACACGCTTTGCTACTGCACATGCATTTCCTTCTGTGGCTTGTGCTCTGTATGGTTCCCACTGTACAGTGGGGGCGGGCAGCGGGCAGGGCGCCCTCGGCTTCCCTGAACAGCCTGCGAGTGATAAATCTAGCGGAGCCTGGCTGATGGAGAAGGTGCTGGCCTGCAGATAGGTTTTTATAGCCTCCTGCTTACAGAGACAACACATAATTAATCCTCAGCCTCCCTGGTTGGGGTGACCAGGGAGGCAGGAAGACAAAAGAAACTTCTGTTGACTTGGCCCCTCCTTACACCCTCAGTGCTCTAGGGGACCATGTTGGCTTGTTTGAGACTCTATCCTTTATCGACACCCTGACACCCTGTTCCTGTCGGAGTTTGACACCTCCCCAGAGGGAGGCGGTGAGATGTATGAATTGGGGTGGATGAGCCACTGAGTGGAGCCTGTGCTCCTGAGGGCTGTGGGCCCTCAGTAGAGGAACTGAAGCCACCAAGCCCAGCAACACCCGTCCCACCGTCACCGGCACCCTGCAGGCCTGTTCCTTCAAGCTCACAACTTCTCCCACATATCAGAGCATCTCAAGCAGAGGCCTGAGAAAGTGGGGGACAGTCAGATGCCCCCCGTTGATCTCCACTGTCCACTAGGAGGATGGAAAGTTTAAGGAGAGTGTCTGACCAGGCACCTCTGTTCATCACACAGGCCCTGTCTCCCCAGGAGTGACTGGGTCCAGCCTCAGCCCAGGGTGCTGGCCCTTCACATCGACTGTGCATTCCCACTCAGTCCCAGGACGTATGAGCTTCCAGTGTGGGTTTCAGGGTACAGCTGCTTGTCCTCCCTTCTTTGTCTGCCCATGTCACCTGGCCCACCCATCCCTAAAGGACCCTTTCCTAGGGCTTCCTCATGTCACTTTGGGGTCAGATGCCCTTGTCTCCAGAGAATACCCAGGTGCCTGTGGGTACAGAGAGGCCTCACTTCATACTGCATAGACCCAGAGGGCTATGCCTGCCATGTACCTCTGAGACACAGTCACAGCAACCTCAACCCCAACCGTTATCACTCACTGTTCTAGTTTGTCTCTCCGTTGCTGAGGCAAAACACTCTGACCACTAACAACGTGGGGGAGGAAAGGGTTTATTTGGCTTATATCTCCCAGGTCACAGTTCATCAGAGAACCCAAGGTAGGAGGAACTCAGGGCAGGGATCTGGAGGCAGGAGCTGGAGCTCAGGGCTTAGAGGAATGCTGCTTACTGGCTTGCTCCCCTGGCCTGTGCTCAGCCTGCTTTCTTATACAATGCAGGCCCACCTGCCCAGGGGTGGCACCACCCACAGTGGGCTGGGCCCTCCCACATCACTCAATAATCAAGAAGATGCCCTCAGACATGGCCACAGGCCAGTCCAATGGAGGCAATTCACCAATTGAGGCTCCCTCTACCCGGCTGTGTCAAGTTGACACTAAAGCTATCTAGCAAACTCACCATCCCTACTGTCCCCATATGGACAGTGTGACCCAGCAAAGTCTTAGAGTTTTTTAAAAGAGGGTCAACACCAGGTGGGGTGGTGTATCTATAATCCCAGAACTCAAGGTCATCCTCAGCTACATAGCAAATTTGAGGCCTGCCTGGGATACATGAGACTATCTAAAAAATAAGGGGGTGGGGCAGGGCGTGGTGGGCCTTTAATCCCCACATTCAGGAGGCAGAGGCAGGGGAATCTCTGTGAGTTCAAGGCCAGCCTGATCTAGATAGTGAGTTCCTTGCCAGCTGGGGCAAAAATAAATAAATAAATAAAGATGGGAAGGATCACCAGCTGGAACTGCTATCAACAAGGCCCTCCTGGGTTTCCAGTGCTGACCTTGGGAACCCAGTTCTATACTTCCCCCAAGGTGCCAAAGCCTGGAAGCAAATGACGGAGGCCCACATGGATCCTGGAGCTCACTCTGCCCCCAGGACCTTCCAGCTCAGCTCTCCTGGAGGGGCACATGTCCCTCTGACAGCCAGCACAGACCCCACTGGGTACAGCCCAGGCAGTGCACACCCCATCCAGAGCACCACAGGCATGACCATGGCTTGAGTCATTCACACACCATCCCTGCTGCCCATGACCCTCTGCACCCTCCAGCCCCCACAGCCTGGCTGGCTGCAGAGTAAGGCAGGGATTCGGGTGGCTCGGAGCTGTATCTTTCCTTTGCAGGCTACAGAGCACGGATAAACGCAGGGTAGTCCCTCCGCCATGGTACCACCCATTAGTGTGGAAGCAACCTTGGGCTGGGAACTTTCTGAGCATCAGCAGGCCTGGTGTATACTCTCTATCTGACCTCAAAGCAACCCCAAGAGGACATTTTGTCCCTGATTTAGAGCCAAAGATGACAGGGAGTTGATGGGAGGAGCCAGGGTGGGTCACATATGCACTGGCCTTAAGCACTGAGGAAGGTGGGTCCCAGAGTGGCCTGAGCACCCCCACCCCCACCCCAATGCACAGGTACAAACTGCACAAACAAGTGTGGAATGAGCAATCCCCCCAGAGGAAAGTGTGGTGCTAGAGACAGGAAGTGCTCGCAGCATAGCAATAGTGTCAGGAACCAGCCTCACCCAAGCCTGTCCCAGCTTCCCCTTGGGGAGCAGGTCCACCTCTTAGGTAAGGCCTGCCAAAAGGCCACCATGCAAGGTGAACAGAGACTGGCCCCCACTGCCCAGTGTAAGAGGCTTCCAAGACTGAAGCTGTTTCAGATAAAACTGCTTCCTCAAGGCTGCAAATCCTTCCCAGCTGTAACTGCACCAGATCAGCCGAGCAAGAAAACCAGCCCAGTTCACCTGTTCCTACTCTGCATTCTTCCCCCCAAGTGGCCGGTCAAGAAGGCCAGCAAGCTCAGCTCTTCCTTGGCCACTGCTCCCTGAGGAACAAGCAGGGGGGGAGGAGGGTGGGACAGGCAGGTACTGTATTTGATAACACCCACTGGACTCCAGACTGGCTCTGGAGGCTATTCTACCCTCCAAAGAAAGCCTTCACTCACCAGCCTTGGCCTGTATCTAAATGAGCAAATAAGGGGCACTTTCAGTATCCTTGAAACCCAGACCATGGAGGGAGAAATACATACTTCTGCACCGACAGGGAGACTAGAATGCGCAGCTCAAGAAACTTGAGGTCCTGTCAAGTCAGACAGAACTGATCATGAATCATGCTCTGCCCAGGCCACCTGGGGCAGGCTGCATTCAGTGAGAGGTCACAGCACCTGTTCTTGCACACAACCTGGCCTCCTTCCCCCATGACTAAGTCCCCTAGAACTAGACTTAGCAACTCAAACTTGGCTAATGATGGGGACACACTGGCACCATATGACTGCTGAGAAAGTCAGGAAAGACCCTGTGGCCTCCACCTGATTGTCCCAAGACACATGACCTGGAAAAGCCAGCCACCATACCTAAGGAATCAAATTGCCTGGAAGCCATCATGCCAGAGACAGGAATCTGGCCTTATAGACGTGACGTCACCACTGCCACTGTGTAAAAGACATCCTACCAGGGGACCACCCCCACCCACCAACTTTTCGAGGTGAAGCAGGTAGGCAGCCTTCAGAGAAAAGCTCGACCCAACCACACCTTACCCAATACCAGACCCTGTAGGACCAAGAGGTGAAAAAAATGGTTGCTGCCTGCCTCTCTAATGGTCATCTATCACACAGTTCTAATAACCTCAGTTCTCAAGGGGTGAGAGGCACGTGTGACAAAGACTCCCTGAGGCCCTGCTTCCTGGGTGTCAGTGGGGCCACCCCACATCTCTCAGAGGGGCCACAAAGCTCTGCTGGGACCACAGGCAAAGCCTTCTGTGGCAGTGGTCGAGAAATGGGAGCATCCTTAATCACCCTCATTCTTAGTAATTGGCCATGAAAACAAAACAGCTGTCTTGTCTGTCCCGTAGAGAGGGGGTATGTCCAATTCATCCAGGACACAGGCCCAGCCCCACCCCAGAAGACCCTCTCCAGAGAAACAATGACCCCAGCCTCCACGTGGCAGAGCTACAATTCATCCTTTACAAATGGACAGACAGAGACAGATGGGCAGCTCCTGTGTGCACTAGGACACAGGGCTGCCTCTCTAAAACACTCAGACAAAAGTTTTTGGCCAGTGTGGAGCTTATCATAATAGACAACATAGTATCTGACTTTATTGAAGCCCTTAAAAAGAACACCCCAACCCTTTCACCAAAACATGGCACTCTTAAAAAAGACAGACATGAGGAAAACCTGGGCTACAGGCAAGTAGACCTCCCCATATCACTTAACCTAAAACAGCAAAAGTTGAGATGGTGGGTGTCCAACAGCTGGGGGGGGGGGCTCTCCATCAGTGATGGTTAGTCTTGTCAAACTGAAGAGATTTAGAACAAACCTTGGAGACACACACCTGTGTGTTTCTCTGAGGTGTAATTCCAGAAAGTTTTTTAAATAAATTATTTATTGGGAATTTCATACATGCATATAAGGTGTTTTGATCAAATCCATGCCCACCCCCCCAACTACTCCCATATCTCCCCATCACTTTTTTCTGATAGCTTCATGTACTCTTTCTTTTTCTTTATTTTTTTATGGGGCTTTTGGCTACTCTAACATTCCCCCCTCTGAAGAGGTAACCCTAAAATCTTTTAAGGATTAGATAAAAACTCCCAAATATTTTCTACATTTTTGGCCTTTGGAACAGAGTATGTTGCTAAGAGGCCCAAGGACACTTTGAGATTTAGTGAAGAAACTGGCTACTTTTCTTTGGGGTCTTTTTACACTAACTGCTTAGCCAATTTCTACCTCCTATTCTTATCACACCATCCTCTGAAGGGGTTACCCAAATTGCCAATAGGGAATCAGGGCGCAGACCACTCTGGCTTCTTCCATGCTGAACAGGGATGCAGGGTGACCTAATTGGGGTACCCCTCCAGTGGGTCTATCTAAAAGACTCCAAATTGCACAACTCTTATCTCAAGGAAGAAAAGAAAGTCTTTGAATCGTGAATAGGAGATGTGAAGGAGAAGTAAAGGCAAGAGTAATTAGCATTACAAGTTCTAGACAGGGAACTAGAAAAAAACTCAGAACTGGGCAACTTTCAAATGTTCATATAAGAGTCTGTCTCCCGAGTTCTCTCGGGGTCACCTGTGGTATCAGACAACCCATATAATATATTGCTATGTGAATTTATTATAGTTTATATCTTGGGAGGGGGGTATGGGGAAACTTACAGAAACCAATGCCCGGCACCCAGCACCCAGGACCCAGCTCTGCGAGGTGGACCGCCGCTGTTCCAGATCGCTTCCATGCTCACCCACAGTCTCCATTAACCTTCGCCAATGCAACTTGGGCCAGCAGTCTCGCCCCAATGCCCTCCCAAGACAGCACCACAAGCCCCTCCTTCTGTGGCTAACTCTCCACAGTCAATTCTCCGCAGCAGGCCCCGCCCCCTGGAGGAACCAGGGCCCCTGGGGAACACAGAGTCCATTGGAATTTCTTGACAAGGGTTTCCTAAAGCATCCCTCTATTGGGTTCCTCCTCATTTTTCTTTTGTCTTCCAAGGCTGGACTCTAGAGTGATGGATTCAGGATTTGCTTTCAGGTATTTTGATAGCTGCTGGAGTGGTTATAGTTTCAGGGTTTCCAGTTTCACACTGAGGTCTTTGACCCATTTGGAGTTGACTTTTGTGCAAGGTGAAAGCTAAGGATCTAGTTTCATTCTTCTACAGGAGGAGATCTAATTCCAGAAAGGTTTAGCAGAATGGGGAAAGACCCTGCTTGTGGGTGGAAACCCCCCCCCACACACACACACACACACCGGGGTCTGGGCTGAATAAAGTGGAGAAATGGAGCTGGGCTCCAGCCCTCATCTGCTTCCTGACTGCAGGCGCAAATGTGACCAGCTGCCTCACACTCCTGCCACCTCGAAGCCAAAATAACCTTTTCCTCCCTGAAGTTGCTTTGTTAGGTCTTTAGTTACAGAAGTAAGCAACTAATACACCATGCTCTGCTAGAGCAGCCACACTTCCCAGCCTGTGGCCTCCTGTTAAACAAGGACCAGGCCAGGAGGCTCAGCCTTCCTTTCCTACACACCAGGGGCTCCTAACAACAGGGAATCCCTCTCCATCCCACTCTCCCACTACCAGCTCTGGGCGCTTCACTGAGGCTTTCTGGTCTCTGCAGGAAGTGCTTACCCCATCCTTCCTGTCACCTCTCAACCCCCTGAGACTTTTGGTCACCCTTGGCTCCCTCTTCCTTTCCTGCTGGGGCAGATTCAACCATATCTTCTCAGGACCTCCAAGACTTTCACACGATGGCCCCAGCAATCCCAAATGCACCAGCTGGTCACCAGGGTGCCCCGTCCACAGTGTTGCCCCACCCAGATGGTCACCAGGGTGCCTCGTCCACAGTGTCACCCCGGCCCAGCTGGTCACCAGGATGCCTCATCCACAGTGTCGCCCCGCCCTGCTGGTCACCAGGATGCCTCATCCAGTGTCCCCCCCGCCCCCCTTGCCCAGCTGGTCACCAGGGTGCCTCGTCCAGTGTCCCCCTCGCCCAGCTGGTTACCAGGGTACCTTGTCCACAGCCCCCCCCCCCAAGCTTGCCTCCTGCTGTACTACACAACTGCTCCTAGGCCACCTTGAAGCCTGAGTGGCTCTGAGCACCTGGTCCCAGACTGCAGCAGGCACCATACTGGATCAGGGCCATGTCTTTTGTCTCTCACTGGCTCCAGAGTTCTACGGAGGAGGGCCGCATATTCCACTTACCTACCCTGGGCAACGTGAACGTGACTAATAGTCCATGTGCAGCTACTGGATGCATAATTATCTCTTTGTGATGGAATATTATGTGGCCAATAATTTTTTTTTTACTCTGAGCACATAATAGATGAATGCTTACAATGTGATTAATATTTTGGAAGACACAAAACTGTATTTATGCTCCATCCTGTTCCATCGGGGGCTCTGAGAAGGAAATTCAGAAAATGCATATAATATTTCTGGAGTACAATCAAGGCTGTTATTTCCACCTGACCCCCCAGACACACTTTCTACTTTCTGCATTTTCAAGCATTTCTGTAGTAAGATAAAACACATAGAGAAGACCAATTAAAACCTTCCCACTGGAGCACCTTAGCAGTCACCAACTCAGTTCCCACGTGGCAGTCTAGGACACAGGATGATGAACTGTGTTTTCACAGCTTTGGTAAAGCGCCTAACTGCTCCTCAGGGCTATAAAATATTCACAGTGTTTTTACCACCTTCCTGATGGAGAGCTAGTATAGGAACCACGGCCACCTGGCACCCTCCTCCTTCGAGACCACTCCACACCAGATGGCTCCAAAGTGCACAGGCTGGCCAGAGGTGACCCCACAGAACACAGAGGAGGGACGGCAGAGTCCCTGCCGGAGCTGGGCTGCTGGCCGTGTCCACAGCAAGGAAGTGGGGTGCTTCCCGTTCTTGAGCTGTGGTCTTTGGAAAGAAGGACATTCACTCTCTCCTTGCCTGATGTGAAGCATCGCCTCAGCCTCACCCTAGGACAGGATGGCTCTGCAGAGCTGCAGCACCTACACCAAGCAAGTGTTCTCCCTCCCATGGCAGCGTTGGGGAAGTAGCGGTGTCTACACAGGCTGACCCAGCTCCATGCCATCCCAGGCATCAACAAGGAAGTTTACAGTCACTCTGTGACCTTTAAACATCTTCATCAAGACATTACAAACTCTCTTACTGACCGTTAGAAATGTACAGGGAATTTAAAAAGTAAGTTGCTATTTATTTAGGACACTGTAATTTGGGGGGAATGGAGGTAGTGAGAACCTGCCTCGAAAGAAAGAAGGAAAGGAAGGAAGGGATAGAGGGAAGGGAAGGGGAGGGGAGGGAAGGGAAGGGAAAAAACTTAAGGGAGAAAGGGCTTATTTTGGCTCACAGTTCAAGTCCATGATGGTGGCAAAGTCAAAGCAGCAGGTGCTCGAAGCAGCGGGTCACAGGACACCCACATTCAAGAAACAGCACACTATGAAGGTCTCCTAGCGTCAGCTCCTTTTCTCCATCTTATACAGTCCAGGATCTACTACCCAGGGATGGTGCCAACACGGTTAAGATGGGTCTTCTCACATCAGTTAACGCAGTTAAGACAATCCTCCACAGGCATGCCCCAAAGCCCATCTCCCAGGCAATTCTAGGTCCCCTCAAGTTGACAGTTAACCCTGATCACAACCTCTGAGGCCAGCTTAGGGCACTGCAATTTAAAACACTGAGAATGTTGAGAAGTCAAGTGTTTTCCTTTGCTATGAGAGCGGTCGGAGCTTCCCAGAGTCCACACAATCGAAGCTCCAAATACCTCTCCAGGCCCGGGAGGCTGGGCTTTCTAACTTTAGGGCACTGTGAGGTTTTGTCTTTGGTACTTTTCAACATCATGAGGTATTTACTGTAAGAGTTACTAAAGCTGGACAGGGGCTCAGGCTGGGGCTCAGAGTGAGGGTGTGGCTCAGTAGGAGAGTACTGATCTGGAATGCCCAAGGCCCTGGGTTTGACCCCAGCTACAAAAAAGAAGCACCTTTACCACTCAGTGTTCTTCCAACATGCCTTCCTCCAGGGCGCCCCATCCTTGGGGCCTGGGCCTGCTGCCTTCCTTATAACCCTAAGTTCTCCTCATGGAGCTCTGTGGATGAGTCTCTCCACCGGCATCCATTTCAGCAGTGCCGGGCTGACTTTTTCTATAGTTCCATTTACATGAATCAATTTAAGTTCCTCTCCCAGCACGGTCCCTCCAGGGCCCTTGCACATCTCACAAGCTCTACTGCTGAGTCCCACCCCTAGTCTTTGTCGAACGTCATCTTCATTGGCAATTCCTGTTCTGAACTGTCTATACTTGTTAAGTCTGTATTGCGGGGTTGTCACGGGGCGTGTCACAGTCCACAGGTTCTATAACAAACACCACAGCCAGGGAGGCATTGATATTCCACAAACTGGAAGTCTAAGGTCGAGGCCTCAGCAGTCTGTGTCTGGTAAGGCCTTCTTCCTGCCTCACAGTCTCCTGACTGAGTCTTCAGAAGTGATGGAACTCTCCAGGGGACAAACCCACTCACCAGGTGTGCTGGATAGCTTTAGTGTCAACTTGACACACCTGGGTTGAGGGAGCCACAATTGGGGAATTGCCTCCACTGGACTGGCCTGTGGCCATGTCTGAGGGGCCATGATGAGTGATGTGGGAGGGCCCAGACCACTGTGGGTCGTGCCACCCCTGGACAGGTGGGCCTGTGTTGCATAAGAGAGCAGGCCAACAGAGGCCAGGGGAGCAAGCCAGTAAGCAGTGTTCCTCCATGGCCTGTGCTCCAGCTCCTGCCTCCAGGTTCCTGCCGAGTTCCTACCTTGGGCTCCTGGATGAACTGCGACCTGGGAGATGTAAGCTAAATAAACCCTTTCCTCCCCAAGTTGGTACTGGTCAGAGTATTTTGTCACAGCAATGGAGAAACAAACTAAGACAGCAGGGACCTGCCTAATGACTGGAATACCGCCCAAGGCCTGGTCTTCACATACCCTTACACAGAGCTTGGGCTGTTACCAGAACATGCAGGGGATAATAGCATTTGAATCGCTTAGAGCCCAGGAAGCAGCAACTGTCCACTTTGTGGTCTGTACATGAGCTAATGGGCACATGTGGTCCATCGGTGTAGACTGAAAAAAGGGACTCAGTCATGGACCACAGTGCACATCTGGGGCCCAGGGAGCCGGTCCAAAGCCCATGCTCTATGGGATTGCTCAGTTCCCACAATGCTGAGAGAGAGATCTGAACTGTGTTGTTGAACTTATGGTAAAAGAAATCTGTACTTATGGGAACTTCAAAGTATCGATGGACTGCCTGTCCAGAGGGATTGGGCAGGGGGTGGGGAGGAACACCTGCTGAGAAGCCCACCTGAGCTGCTGAGGCCAAGGGTGAAGAGGGGCCATGTTCACTCAAGCGTATGAACACACTCTCTGGAACCCAGTAGGTGACACATGCCAAACCAGGTACAGGCTATAGACACACCAGACGGATGTGGCATCTATTGTCAGGACAGCCCCAGGCTACTGCAAAAAGGCTCCTGGGCTCCTGCCTTATCATCTCCACTATGTCACCTCTCTCCAGGGGAGCTGGGCACCTCCACCTGGGTTCTGAAGTCAGCAACAGAAACTGAGGCAGACGGATACAGTACAGAAAGATGCTACTAGAGGGCTCTGAGGAGCCTACAGAGCCAAGGAGAGAGCACATGGCTGGGAAAGTGGCCTCTGGAGGAGACCGCAGTGCAGGACTAGGGACTCAGGACAGGAATCCGTGACTAGCCATGTATTGTTTTGAAGCTGTTCCTCATGAACCTTCCATCTAGGATGGCCCTCTGGCTCCATATGGTTGACCTGACTCAGCTGGAGCATGGCCCTTCAAAGTGGCTGCCCTGTCCTTGCCCTGTTAGTCTCTGTCACTCAATGTGGTAGTCACTCACCTGGGAGCATGGCGACCCTAGCTGTGGGTCTGCAGCTTCACCAGGACCCTGGCTCCTTTCTACAGAAGCCTCTCCACAAGCTGCTTGAGCTCCCTCACAACATGGCTGCTTCCAAGGCCAAGTGCCCCAACCTGTCCTGGCACACACCTGCCTGTGACTAGACTCCAAAGCCACACGGTATCACCTCCACTGAGTTGTACTGGGTCTTCTCAGCAGACAACAGTGATCAAAGACAGTGATCAAAGGCAAAAACTGACAAGTGACCATATAAATTAAGCACTACCAAAGGCAAAGAGGCAAGGGACTGTGTCTTGCAGCAAAGGCGAGAGGTGATCAGAAAGAGGAGAAGGGAGCACACAGCAGCACAGCTGAAGGAATGCCACAGGCAGGAAGCAGGGCCAAGGGAGCTGAGTCCTGCACACGGTCTCAGAACACCACGCCTTTACTGTTACTTTGGCTCTGGGGCAGGGGGCCTTAACACTGCTAAATGTGATCCCTGGGGAAAGTTGGCAGTCCATGAAGACACTCTGGAAGAAACTTGTCCATAGCAAAGACTTCCAGCTGGAGATGCCCTTCACAGCAGCACGCATGACCCCAAGCGGACGGCATTTCCCTGACACCCAGAGGATGCAACTGATTAGAACTCCCAGAAGAAGTCCCTGATGGGCACTCCCAATCCTCTAAATTCATATGTTTAAGTGCTATCCCAGGACCTCAGAACGCACCTGCATTTATAGACAGGGTTCTTAAAGAGGTGGTTGAGGAAAACACACTCTTACAGGTGAGTCTGAATGCAAAATGCATGTGCCGTTGCAAGGACACAGCACAGCAGACATGGTATACCATGTGAGGATACAGAGGATACTGTCTTCAAGCCAAGGAGACAGCCATTGGAGGAACCAGCCCTGCCAATGCCTTGACCTTGGACTTACCATGTCCACAACTGTGAGCAGATGTGTTTCTGTTGTATAAGCTGCCTGGTCTACAGCGCTCTGTTCTACGGGATCAGACAGAGGGCTGTACCCCTACTAACCCAAAAGCTATCAGCATATATTATTAAGGGAAATCTATTTTTTTCTTTACTTTTATTTTAGCGTGTATTGCATGTACGCATGCAAGTGGCACCTGTGTCATGCAATGGCTGCAGAGGACAGAAGAGGGTGTTGGATCCCCTGGAGCTGGAGTTACAGATGGTTGTTAGCCACCAAGTGGGTGCTGGGATTCTAATTTGAGTCTTCTGTAAGAACAGCCAGTGCTCTTAACCCCTGAGCCATCTCTCCAGCCCCATTTTAAGGGAAATCTTAAAGAGCAAATTGGAATGAACATTTAGTAAATGGCTTTTAAAAGTGCTTGTTTCAGTGAAGGAGTAAATGTGGGAATGAATGGACAGATAGAAAGAGGAGCGATAGAGAGATGAGAGACTGATAAATGATAGATGACTGATAGTGATAGATACGGATAACAGGTAGACAGGTGAGAGACCCGTGGATAAACAGATGAACGATGATAAACAGAGCATGCATATACACATATGCAGATGAAAATACACTAAACTATTTTCAGTGGAAGGGGCTCCTATTTCTCTTTCTGTATTTTCTGAACTTTGCACACGTGCACATATATTTTGTGCCAGTAAAACAGAAATTAAAATATTTTCAAGCAAGAAGAAAAACCACCACTACTTGACTCCACGGTGTCAACAGGTTGAAATCCAAGCTCCCTATCATGGTACTTAAAGCCATTCACAGATGGCCCTGCCTATCATCTTCCTGTCTCCCTCCTGTTCTGTCCCCCACCCCTACCCCAAAGATCCTCTAGGCCTTTTGAGTACACAAACTGCTTCTACACAGACACCCTTCCCCAAATGCTGACCTTCACTCCATCAACTGATGCCCGTGATCCCTTCCCACCTTGTCCATCTGGGCGTGGACTTGCAGCCCTCAGCTCAGAGATCACCACCCCCAAGAAAGGCATCCCTGACCTCCCCAGATGACCTCTGTTTGCCTACTCTAGTCCCTTAGCACCATGTATGTGGGACATGGAGGCAAGGACGGGGGCCCATCTGGGGCTGGGTGAAGATTTCCGGTGTGGAATTCTTAGCAGGATCTTTTAAACTGAAAAGTGCGGGTGTTTGCTTGGTCGGGTCACATGGCAAAGATGGCTAGCTACCCACCAAGATCCAGACTCTCCCAATTCTAGAGTTGTCGCTGGGCTACCTAGCCATGGACTACGTTTCCCAGCGCCCCTTGCAGCTAGGTGAGGCCCTGTGACTCGCTACAGCCAATGGAACGTGAGGGAAATAAAAGCTTTCCTTGTGAGCCAAAGTGTCTAAGAGGCCAGTGAACTACATCCATCCTCCATCTCAAAGAATAGGGGGATGAAGGAGCTGACAGGTCCTGGACCCCCTGTCATGATGCAGAGGAAGCTGCCCACCAACAGGCTAGCCACAAGTGTAACTGTTGACAGCACAGAATTTGGGGTTTGGCGGATAACTTTAATGGAAAAGACTCTTTGTAATAAGCCTTTTCGAATTGAAATTTTACATAATCCTGTAACTCAAGTTAATCATATGTTTTGGGAATATTTAGAACTATGTACTCCTTCTAAGAACAATGGAATCAGTCCTACAGTGATTTGGAATCCCAGCCCTTACAAGCTAAGTGGAACACATAGCTTTACTCTTATACCGTGTTACCTATCTGTGACTCAGTTATGGCCCTAACTCAGAACGGATGCATGTGTGGGTAAAAAATGTGACAGTGATGGTGGTGAAAACAGTGATGCGGAAAACAATGTCTCCCCCATAAAGGCTGTAAGCAACATGTGCGGTTAGGTTGGCGAAACCTGTCTGTGGCTTTGCGTGCTGTTCTGAATCAGCAGGATGAGAAAAACAACTTCCTTTGTAAAACTGTTACCAAGGGCTTTTCATGTCTCTCTCAGGCCCTGCTTAATGTGCTATTCAGTAACAATGGCAGGAGCCCTTTGTTCTTAGACTAGAATAGGCACAGTTCTCAGAGAACAGAAGACCCAGATGGGGCCCACTCTTGGTCAAACTACTCAAAGTGTGAAGTTTGAGTCATCTGGGAAACTGGTCTCTGCACATGCCTGACAGGGCCTCACTATGCAGCACTGGCTGGCCTGGAACTCACTATGGAGACCAGGCTGGCCTTGAACTCACAGAAATCCGCCTGCCTCTGCCTCCCAAGTGCTGAGATTGAAGGTGTGCACCATGTCCAGCCTGTAAGGGATTTTCTTGACTGGGTTAATTAAGGTGGGAAGACCCACCCTGAATGCTGCCATGCAAGCTGAGCACGGTTCCTCTCTGCTGACTGAGGATGTCATGTGACCAGCTGCTTGGGCTCCTCCTGTTTTGACTTACCGCGCCAGGACCAGGGCAGATTGCACCTGGAACCATGAGCCAAAACACACCCTTTCTTTCTTGAGGTGCTCTCGTTAGAGCGTTGGACCACAGCAAGGAAAAGTAACCAAGCCATCAAGGACTCGAGTGCCCAGCCACTGGGTCTGTCTGGGGCTTTCTGAGAAATTGGTGTTACGTATGGTAATACTGAGGCAGGAAAATAGAAAAGGAGGAATTCCAGCGATTAATGGAGGAACGGCAGAGGCCAGCGGAAAGACTGGCACCTCTCAGCCTACCCGAGCTTCATTCAGCCGGAGGAGTAGGCATGGAAAAAGACTGCATGTTCTAGGAGCACGGGGGAGGCAGGTGCCACGTTAACGACCCCTACGAGGTCTCTGGACCACACCTCAGCCCTCTCCTTTCTTGCCTCTTGAAATGAGGCCTCAGGCATCACACACCTCCAGACCCCTCTGTATCTCTTCTGTGTTAAACTATCTCCTTTCCTCTAACTCTCCATGTGTCTCTACGATTGTAAAGAGGCACAAGAACTGGAAACTCCAGTGTCTGCCCTCAAGACTCAGATCCTCGCCTGAGGATCTATAGCCACTTTATAGAACAAAATATCCTGTGCATCCAAGAACCTACCCTCTGTACTCAGAGCATGCTGGCTCCCCACACTGAGACTGTTTCCGGAGTGAGGTGAGGGGGTCTCAGCAGCAGAAGACGCGTGTGGGTGGGCTGGCCCTGGTCTGTGCTGCTCTCAACCTGGGGAGAAAGAAAGCTGATCCCCTCTGTGCCAAACATGAGGCCTGTTCCATGTGTTACCCCACCAAGCACTTGCCACGCCAGAGGAAGGTGTGCCACGTCTACTCTGCCCATCTCCAATGTGATCACCAGGCATGGCCTAGTAGAGGCCTCCCCTGGCCACTGAGCATATCTGCACTGGCAGCTTCCCATGGTGAAGGGCCCTGGAGGAAAGGGGCCGACCTTCCACCCACTGGCACCAGTGGAGGTGACGCTCTGATTTAATAAAAGAACATGGGGTGCCTTCTGCAGGTCAGTGATTTAAAAACAGAGGACTGATCAGCCTAGGTCAGAAAACGCCTCAAAATCACAGCCAGATGCGGGTGTGGACCTCACACCCTGGACCACAACCATCCACAGTGAGGGGACACTTTGAGACAACTGTGAACGTAGCTGAAAAGGAGGTACATGGACGAGCGTATCAGAACCTTGACAGACGGGGCTGGATAAGGGGAGATTCCACGTTATTTTTTCTACCCTTGTCCATATTTGAAAGGTTTCATGAAATCTTTAATCTTTATGAAATTCAAACCTTAATAAACGTTGTTCCTTTTACTCTGACTTCCGCTTGGTCTGTGCACCACCTCAGTAAACTCTGGCTGAAGTCTGGGTCACTGCTGTTCCCTCCGCTTTGTACATTCAGAAAATAGCTCTATCCAAAGTGCATGTTGGCAAAGGCTGGGCTCAGAAAGGCCCAGGTTGGGGGACTGGAGGCAGAGCAGGATGGTGGCCCACAGCACCCTGAAGTCGATAGTTGGGGACCCCATCCCTGCGAGAGGCAGCCCACACTGCCTGGCCAGAACCTGCGGGCAGCCTTTCTTCTGCCTCAATGGGCCATTCAGCCCGTGTCCTGGAGGACAATGGCCATGCTATGCCAGGGTCAGGGCCACCACAGTTCTGCCTTCTGGACTCAGACGAGAAACCCAGACACAGCTGGGCACAAACATCAGGACTGTGTATGGCTGCTCCTCCCTGGGTGGCACTAAAGCCCACCGCCCCAGACCTGGGAGATGATGCTTGCCCTGCAAGCTCCTGAGCCACCAGTTTCTTATAGACACCCCCATCCCTCCCCACCCACATGCACTGTGCCTTTCCCCTCAAGGAGCCTGGCAGTGCCAAGCCAGGCAGACAGGCTCCACCCCAACTTCCCAGAGCATGGCATATAATCAGAACTGAGCAGGCCAGCTGTCTCTGCCCTGGTGGTCCTAGCTACTTAGTGTGGTGGTCAGGACTGTGGGCAGATGGCCTGCCTGCATTCAAACCCCCAGCTCTCATGAACACAAAATGCTAGGCAAGTGCCCACTCCCCTTTCCTTCTGTTTAACGGCCCGTGCGGCACACAGTGAGGCACACACGGCATCCTGTCTGCTCAGTGTGTGACCACTCAGAACACTGGCTTTGGTGTTTGCTTTATTGTCATTGAACCCTAAACCCCCTGGGGGTTATTCTGCTGGAAGCTGGGGAAGACTCTGTCTACCTTTGCAGGGCCTGGGCTAAACCAGGGTGCTGAGGGTCACAGGCTCCTCCAAAGTCAGCCTCAGCTGAGAACATCACTCTGAAACTGGAGTGGACTGAGTGAGGAGCCCTAAAAGAGAGAGACACCGCCAAGCAGAGCCCAAGCAGACTAGGTGTGAGCAACTGTGACACCCACCAGAGAGGCCTCGGAGAGAGCCAAGGATGCTGTTCCAGGTCCCCCTGCCTCGTCTCCCCAGATTATCCAGGGTGTATGACTGCTCAAGGCTTTGACCATGAAAACCTGTGCCAGCTGTCTCCTCTGTCAGCCAGAGGCTGGTGACACTCCCCTCAGTCCTGTGTCTCCCACCCTCCCTCCCAGCTTCACCTTCACAGAACCCTCATTGGTGCCTTGCACACAGTAGGCTCTCCAAGAATACTTGAATGAACGGGTAGTCCTGACCTTGCTCCTCTACACTGGGAGTTCAGCATAAGGCCTGCCATGGGGGGAGGGGGTGGGGAGTCAGCACACGTATGCTAAACCGAAGGGGAAAAGCACTTAAACTCATTGGTATTCAGACACAGGTTTAAAACAAATACTTTCCATCTATGATATTTGCAAAGGTCAAACAAATTAGAGCACTTACTGATATCATCTGTGGCACAGCAGAGGAACTTTCTAGAGTGTAATTTAGTAGCATGCATGTATCCCAAACCTTAAAGGGGTTTAGGATTTCAACACAAAATCACATATGTCGAGAGCAGGGCTCTCTCTCAACAGCACTACCTCAAAGTGGAGGAGGAACAGAGCGAACGATCTTCCCACGCAGATGCTGTTGTTATAAAAGAGAAAGAAGGGTCCAGAGACAAAGTTCAGCAAGTAAAGGTGGTTGGTGCCTATGTTCAGTCCCTGGGACCCACAGGGTGGAAGGAAAAAACCTACTTCTTCGAGCTGTCTTCTGCACACGCACACACACACACACACACACACAGAGAGACACACACACACACAGAGAGAGAGAGACACACACACAATAAATGTAATTATAAAAATTTTAAAAGGAGAAGGTTGGAGAGATGGCTCAGCAGTTAAGAATACTGGCTGCTGCTGGGGCTGGAGAGATGGCTCAGCGGTTAAGAGCACTGACTGCTCTTGCAGAGGACACAGGTTCGATTCCCAACACCCACAGGGCAACTACAAACGGTCCTTAACTCCAGTTCCAGGGGAATCTGAAGCCCTCTTCTGACCTCCGTGGCATTGCATAGCACGGGTGCATTCACATACATGCAGGCAATACATTCATACACATAAGATAAAAATGATAAGTAAAGCTGGGCATGGTGGCACACACCTTTAATCCCAGCACTTGGGAGGCAGAGGCAGGTGGATTTCTATGAGTTCGAGGCCAGCCTGGCCTACATAGTGAGTTCCAGGTCAGCTGGGGCTACAGGGAGACCCTGTCTCAAAAAAATACCCCCCACAAAAAATAATAAATAAAAGTATTAAAAAAATCTTTTAAAAAAAACCAGAATACTGGCTGCTCTTGCAGAGGACCCGGGTTTGATTCCCAGCACCCACACGTGGCTAACCGCCATCTGTAACTCCAGTTCCAGGGGATCCGACATCCTCTTCTGTCCTCTGCGGGCATTGCACGACACAGGTGCACTTACAAACATGTAGACAATATACTCATACACGTATTAATTAATTAATTTAATTAATTAAATTTTAAAAGGAAAAGAAGCAGAGAAATACCCAACAGTAAGAAGCGACTGATGGGCCCACCATGGTCTGCCACCGCAACAGTGGACCGGTGCTGGACTGAGGAACCCAGCCACTCCACCCACTGTGAAGACACAGGTGACCCACAGGGAAAATGTGCAGGGAAAATGTGCAGGGAAACTGAAACCTGGGCTCACTCTCCTACTCACCAGCAGGGACAGCAAGTTTAAAGTTTAGGCTCTAAAACCAAAGCCCCCCTGAGGCTGAGGCAGGAAGACCGTTAGTCCTGCCTGGGCATCCTGGTGAGACTCTGCCTCCAGATGAAGGAGGCTGGAAACGCAGCTCAGTGGTAGAGCACTTCAGGAAAAGGCATGTTGGCTCCTCCATCCTGTCTCCTTACCCCGGATCTTTGTTCTTAGATGACATCGCCTTGAAGGCTAATATCTTGGGATGTTACTATTTTGACCCAAGATCCAGATTCAACAAAGAGAAGCGCTGGTTCCTCCAACACAGACACACTGCAGAGACAATGAGCCAGGGGACGTAGCCCTGTGGGGCCACCAACACTGGACAGTGAAAGAGAAGGGCCTGTTCCAAGCCATGCCTCCTCAGCTCACCCCACAGCCACTGCCCTCAGACTTGCCTCTCAGAACTCCAGCCCCAAAAGAAATGCTTGGAAATTTCAAGACAGAGTAGCAGAGCCCGACTGACCATTACACAGGCTCCTGAGCAAGGGGTCCTGCAGATCAGGCTGCACACCACAAGGCCAGCCCTGCCGCCAAGCCTGGAAAAATCATATGACCTCATGCTCAATTAGAAAAGGGGATTCAAAACTGCTTTTATAAAGAGATTACCATTGTTATTAAAAACAGACCAGGGCACAAAGCCAGGCTGGACAGAGGATCACAAGCTGCTGGCATGGCAGCCTCTGTGCCCTCTTCACCTGACACATCTCCATACAGTCCCAGCAACACTGCCATTCCCCAAGGCCTGAGATAGCTCACAAAAAAGCCTCTTAGCTCCTGGAGCTTTAAGGACCAAGTTCAAAAACTGACAGAAGTAACCACTGCCTGAGTCAGTATGGGAATGTGTTAGAACTTGGGTTCCACCTTCCAGAAGAAAAAAGCACAGCTGCCTCTGTGGCTGGGAGTTCCCACTATAAAACTAAACCCAGAGCCAGGCATGATGGCGGGCACTTGTAACCCCAGCACCCCAGTGGTGCATGCAGTAGAGTTAAGAGTTTGAGGCTAGCCTTAGCTACATAATGAGTTTGAGGCCGGCCTGGGCTACACAAGGCAAGGCAGACCTAGAGGTTTAGGGGAAATTGGGAGTGGTGATAACCTTCTCCAAGTTCAACTGCAGCACTCTCATTGAGCTTTGTGACACTCAGGATACCAGATAACACAGGGAAACTGAGGCCCAGAGAGGTGGGAAAGAGGTTGAGGAAGAACACAGAGCAGGCCCTGCCTCTGCCTGCTCCCCTCCCCCACTCCTGCATAGGAGGCTGTGAGGCCTGGGGAGGCTCACTGAGTGGCTCCCAACAGAAACAAGGGGGACAGGCAAAGACTGGCTCTCCTGCACTCCTGGGCTGCAGCTCAGAGCACCCCTCACCCCTCACCTAGACTGTTTCCCCATAGGAGGGGGTGGGACCTGGGCTGGCCAGCCCATTGAGAGTTCAAAAGGCTAGTATGGCTTCTGCCACATCACATTTGTGGATGATCTTAGGAAGCCCCCCACCCCCGCCTCAGGACTCCTGACCCTGATGGGCTGAGAGTACTTTTCCCAGACACAGGTGGGTAGCTCACTGAGAAGCATTGACAGTGGTACATCCTCATTGCTAAAGATCCAAGCCACAGCCAGGAGGAAGTTGAGGCCTAGACAGATCTGGATCCTGGCAGGTCTAGAACACAGAGCCCTGAGGACCAGTCATGGGATTCCCCCTCCAGCCATCTCCACAGGGCCATGTGGGGAAGCAGGGCCCCGAAGCCCTGAGGTGAGTGACTTGAGAGATACAGGAGGGTTTCCCAACAGGACACTATCACAAACCCCTCCCAGCTCCCTACCTTCAATCTAACTGGTGTCACAAGTGCCCTCCCAGGTTTCCTGACAGCAGGGGTGGGTGGACATCACAGATGCCACCGTGGCCTTGGGTCCTCCCTGTCTCTTCCCTGCCATCAACAAAGTCAGCTAAAGACTTGCTCCATCAGGGTACCAAGATGTCTGCCAGCAGCCACAGGACTTCCAGTTCTGATCACTTTTATAGCTCTCTCTCACTCACTCTACAGAACTGACTCCTACTTCCATTCTGGAGGCCACTAGGAGGCTGAAATTACCTTGGACCAATCAGAATAACCAGTGTCCGAGGTCTCTTTCTAGGAAGCACAGGTGTGCTCCCTGGGAAGATGGCTGAGACACTCCACACTGGGTGGATGCTGCCCACGAGCTAGACTCACACAGGGCAGACCCTCTGCTCCCTTGAGCCCTCTGCATCACCTCAACTCTAAAACTAGGATAGAGTCACACAGAACTCATAGGCATGGGTGAAGAGAGAGGTCACACACCTTTCTGTGAGCACAAGAAAGATGCCCGAGAGCTGAGGACTGAACAGCTGCAGGAATGGGCACCGTGCCTCTAAACCAGCAGGAGAGGACACTTCTAGAGCACTGAACCTGTGGGCACACAGCACCTGCTGCACCCACAGAGATGGGCTTACTGCCAGGACCCCCTACCCAGCCTGTGTAGCTTCCCTACGTTGAGCTCCTGCCCCAGGACAATGGCTGCCTGCTGTGGCCAGCTCAGAGGACATGCTGGCGGATGGCATGAGGGATGGATGGATGGATGGATGGATGGATGGATGGATGGATGGATGGATGGACGGATGGACAGACAGAGGGCCAGCCAAGCTGGAACATATCCATTTCACTCTAAAGCTGAGCCCTGGGGCCACAGCAGAGCAGACTAGAGTCCAGCAGCATCCTGGACACACTGCTCTTGAGAAATGAGAGATTATCTCCCCAGTAATCCCCCATCCCTGAGCCCCCATTCTTCGGTTCAGGTCCCTCTGCTGCCCTGACAGCTTCTACTTCACCACTTGCCACCACCAACCCTCATCAAGAGTACGCACCAAAAATCACCCAGACCTCTAACTCGCATCATGGTGTGAATGACTAACAAAACCCAAACTCTTCTCAAGGTATTTAGGATCTTCTAAGAGACTCGGGTGGGACTCCCGCTACCAAAGATGGCATCTGACCTAGCACTCAGGGGCTTAGTAGGAGTCGGTCTTGAGAGCGATGGGAAGCAGGTGTTCTGGAAAGGAGAAACAGCCAGTGCAAATGCCCTGACGTCAGGAAGAAAACATATTTGGAACAGGATTACATCAGACAGCTGGAGGGTTGTGTGAGTGAGGACCCAACCTCCAGGTGGAACAGGAGGTGTACACCCAGGTCCTTTGTAAACGGAGTCTCAACATCTATCCATTCACGAAGCTCTTCAGCTATGGGACAGGGATAGATCATACCGTGTGGTTTATTTCCTGCCTCCAGTAGTCAGGATTCTACCTATGCCTGGGCACTCTCTACATGGACACAGTCACTATCACCTCAACAATCCCAAGGCAGAGATCACTGTGACTCTCTTTACAGAGCGGCAAAGCCCAGGAATGTGTAGCAACTCACCCAAGGAAGCCCAGCAGGCAAGAGAGAAGCAGGATTTGAACACAGGTGACAGCTGACGAATTCTGGCTGACTTTGAGATCAAAACACAAAACACCAGGACTCCACGGTGCTGGCCCCTGTCTTCATTTGGGGAAGCTGAAAGTCTCATCTCATTACAACACATTTCACTCCACACTGTCACTCTTCTAGACGTTCAGAAGGGCAGGGGCTGGTGATGGGCTTCCTCCCTGGGACTCTGGTGGCTGAGCCCTGAGCCTCACACAGTGCCCACACCCCAGCTCACAGTAGGTGCTCAATGCACATTAGCTGCTAATCACCGACCACAGACCCAAGATGGTCTCTCATCTCACCTAGTCCTCACAGACACCACAAGACCTTGCAGGCAGTGTGGACTTGTTCCCCTCCTATTTTACACATGGGAAAACTGAGGCACAGGACTCCTTAGTAGAATACAGGATAGGCTGGCCAAAAGCAGGGCATCTCCGACCAGCCCCAGGGCTGGACCCTGCAGGTCCAGGGGCTCCAACAGCTGCAGCAGTGGGTGTACTATAAAGGTTTTAAGTCCTTCCACCTCCTGCAGCCTCCACTGCCATTCCATCCCCGCCCAGGTGGTTCATGGAGATTTGAAATCAGGTGTGCGAAAGGGAAACGCACAGAACTGTCCACTGTGGGGTGGGCACGATGCATTTCGTGTTTATTACAGAGCAGCCCTGAGTCCCACTGGATCATCCCCAATGTACAGATCAGAAAAACTGAGGTTTCTCCCAAGAAGCCAGACCAACCCAACCCGCCCCCACCCCCAGCCTGGCATCCACTGTGGCTGCCATCGGCCCTCTGCCGCTGGGCAGAAAGACCATCTCCGCGAAGCGAGATCCCTCCCCAGCTCCCCAAGGCAGGCCACAATGGGCGGCGTTCAGCTCCGGGGCCTCCCAAAGCCAGGATGGGGCAGCTCGGCCCCCACTCCCCGCACACCCCGCGGCGACGCGTGACTCAGCGGTTCTCCGGAGCTGGGAGCGCCGCCCTCGGCGTCCGCACGCCCAGGTTGCACACCCAGCCTCCCTGGTCCGCAGGCCCGCCGTGGGGACCGCGGTGCCCGGCCCGCACTACGCAGCCTCCCCGGGGCTCCGCAACGCTCGGCCTCATTTCCGGCGGAGGGCGGCATCAGGGCGGCGGGGCCCACGCAGGTTCCCCGGAGCAGGCACCCACGCGCGCGTCAGCCCCGCGGGACGCAGCACGGAGGCCCCTCCCACCCGAGCAGCCACCTGCTCCAGCCCACAACCAGGCCCGCAGCCCGGGGCAGGTCCCCAGCGCCAGCGTGCCGGTCCGTGGTCACCCCTGCTCCTGGCTGTGCGCGCGCTAGCCCCGCGGTTCCAGGGCCCGGGCAAGGCCTGGGGACCCCAGAAATACTGCCACGGAAGCAAGGGGCGCCGAGCCTCTGGATCCCACCCGCCCGGGTGGGGGCTGGTGCGCAGGGCCAACTTAGGGGTTTGGGGTGCCATGCCCCACTTTTTCCGCCCTGAAGGTCTGGCCCAGCTACTCCCGTCTCAATAGAAGTCCCCAGGAATAACAGTAACCCCAAGCCAGCCGCCTTCTCCCTCCCACGCAGGGGACCTGCCTTCGGAGACCAGGGAGGTTCCAGGGTAGCCGAGCCCTGGAGGACCTGGCGGGGGAATTCTCCTTCCTGGGCCCTTCGCCTCTCCAGGGAGTGGGCAGCCTAGAAAATTCTGCAGGCTCTGGCCAGGCTAAAAGGGCAAATGAAGGATTTTGAGGCCGTGGCGCGTCCCGGGGATTGCCACCCCAGATGCCCTGCAGGCTCGGGCTTTGTAAATGGGAGTCAGGACCCCCATCCCGATGCCACCCGGCGGGGAAGGGCGAGCTGCCTGCGTCCCCGAGGGCAGCGCGAAGGACGGCGCTGGGCTCCCCCGCAGAGTCCCTCCCTCCGGCCCAGGGTTGGGGTAGGATGGTAGGGTGGGTAGGATGGGTGGGGTGGGTAGGGAGGGGGGTCACAACACACAGCGCGCGGTCCAAACCTTCGGAGGGCATTCGGTGCGACGGCATGCCCACGCGGCGACCGGCCGGAGGGGGTCTCAGACAACACGTACGTTACCTTCAGTCACATAGCTGTGGTCCCGCAGGAAGCTGTGGTTAATTTTCCGCGTGTCCGTGTCCTCGCCCATTGAAGGCCGCGCCCGGTGCCCTGGGCATGCCCCGCCGCCGCACACCGATGCAATCCGCAGAG
>NW_008355812.1:524448-550014 GCF_000622305.1 Nannospalax galili
AGCCAGCCCGGCCGAGGCGGGTTGCGCGGTGGCTGGGCGACCGAGTCGCAGGCCCCTCCCTCCGCCGCGCGCCTCTCCGCCCCCGGCCGCGCCAGCGCCGCGCAGGTGGAGCCGAAGCCTCAGCGGCCACCTCCGGACCCGCGGGACGCCACCCGGGAGGGATCAGGCGAGCTCGGGAGGAAGCCAGTCGCCCAGGAGGGGTCAGCCAAGCTCGAGAGGAGGCCCGCACGGTGGCCAGGTGTCCAACCCGGGACAAGGCGGGCTCGGGGGCCTGAGCGCGGGATGGCACGCCCCTTTATTGGGTGAAAGGGTGAATCTGACCAGTGCGGGGACCCTGGGGAGCGCGTCTCGGGGTGGAGGGTCAGCACCCCACGAGGCAAAGCTGGAGGGTCGGGCTGGGAGGCTCTCCATCTCTGTGTCCACCTTTCTAGTCACAGGTGAGGTTTGGTTACAGACACCTGGGCGGGAGCACAGGCTGGGAGCGACCCTTCCCTTCCCAGAGCCTCCCCTGCCACCAGGGCTTAGGCCTTTTCCTTCCCCTCTTCCTCTCCTCCCCTTCCTACTTCCCCCTTTCCTTCAGCACTGCTTCTTTCCCTCCCTCCCTTCTTCCCCCCTCCCCGTCCTCCCACCTTCCCTCTGCCTCCCCTCCCTGCCTTCCTTCCTCCCTCCCTCCCTCCTTCCTTAGCCTCTATTTGCACACCACAGCATCTATCAAGGGCCTGGCATATACCAGGTCCTGAGAAAGCTTGGCTCCTAACCCTACCCCGGTGAGGCCTGAGTCCCCTCTAGGGACCTCCAGAGACCCGGAAATAACCTTGGCACACACCAGTTCTGCAAGGAGCCTCCAAACAAGAAAGTGTGTGATATTTAAGTGACCCAGTCAGTGGTAGCTATGTATGTACATTGTGTGTGTGTGTGTGTGTGTGTGTGTGTGTGTGTGTGTGTGTATGGGTGTGTGTGAGAGAGACAGTATATCTGTCTGTGTATCTGTGTGTGCATGTGTGTATGTATGTAGTTGTATAATCATGTAGGTGTGAGTGTGTGTGTGTATCTGAGTGTGTGAGTGTATGTATGTGTGCAAGTTGCGTGATCGTGTAGGTGTGTGTGTACATATGAATGTGCATGTGTGTGCTTGAGTGTGTGTAAGCTTCCCTAATGTGTGCAAGGCCCTGGGTTTGGTCTTCAGTGTTTTAAAAAACAAAACAAAACAAAAATGAGCCAGCTGCGGGTCTGACCCTTGCCATCTTCATCCAGGAGCCAGGCTGATGGGATAACCCCAAACCTGAATACTGTCTGGCTCAGGCAGAGGTGAGAGAGCTGGGGCGGAGAGCCCACCCCTACAGTGTCACTGGGCCAGGCAAGCCCATTTTTTAAATTGTGTGTATACATGTGTGACTGAGTATGGGTTTGAGCCAGTGAGTGTGGTAGCACCTGTAGAGGCCAGAAGAAGATGTCAGATCTGGAGCTAGAGTTACAGGCAGTTGTGAGCTGCCTGGTGTGGATGCTGGCAGCTGAACTCTGGTCCTCTGTGAGAGCAGCCAGCACGCTTGGCCCTGAACCATCTCTCCAGCACCCCACCCTTGGTAGACTTTTTACTTCACTTTTCTGTTTTATTTGTATTAATGATTATGTTGCAAATAAACTGGGATGTACATTATTATACTCTCCCAGATTTTGAATATTGGTTCAGAATGAATTGGTCTTAGCATTCTGACATAATCGTTATTGCTCTTTTCAGACCTAGTGTTACAGGGAGCAGAGACAGGAGGACCACGGGCTTTTTAGCTGCCAGCCTGGTTCCAGGTTTGGAGAGCGAGCCTGTCTCAAGACAATAAGGCAAAGGGTGATAGAGGAGGACACCGATATCCTCCTCTGGGCACATGCACCTGCACACACACACACACACACACACACACACACACACACCTGTGCACTCACAACACATATATATCACACTGTCACTCATGCACATGTACACAGGAAGGAGGGAGGGAGAGAGGGAGAGAGGGAGGGAGGGAAGGGATGGGAAGGTGGGAGGAAGGGGGCAGGAAGGAGGGACAAAGGAACCAGGGAAAAGAGAGACTCGCTCGCTTGCCTCCTGGTCACAGCCCCTCTGCTGCCCACGTTCTATTCTTTAATGCATGTACACACATTATAATCATTTTGTGTAATTTAAAGTTTTATCTAAACATTATATTAACTGTCCTATATTGCAAATTGCTTTTTTTCGCTCTCCTAAGCGGTGTTTCTTCGAACATCACACATCTTCATTGACCTTGAGTGTGGGAACAGTCATCGATGGTGTACTGTGCTTGCACTAAGAACCTTCTCCCCGGAGCTGGTCCTGTGTTTCTTTCCCAGCTCAGTGTCAGTGACATCATGGGGGTGGCAAGGATCAGCCACAGTGGCGAATTTATATCCCAGAAATTGGTTAAAGCTACAGACAAGCTCTTCCTTCTAGAGGCTGGTGGTTATTTGCCAAGACCACCATGGTGACCATGCCTCCAGGCCCGCTACCACTGACTTCGAGGCAAGTTTAATTTGTCTCTAAATGCTCATGACTTCAAACAGCACTGCAGTGCTAGCTGCCATGAGTCCCCGACCCAAAGGTAAAGGTTTCTGGGAGTGTGGAGGGGGGAGGGAGTGATGCTGATGTCTTACTTAGCAGGTCCTGTGAATATATTCGACTCCAGCTTGTTACAGAGTCAGAAACAATTTGCACTCCTGCCCCAGGGCATTTGCACTCCTGCCCCAGGGCAGAGCTCCAGTGAGGTTGAGGAGCTGAGGTGGGACTGTTTAATTCCTGTTTCCTGATTGCATCCAGCTGGAATCTTTCCATCCTTCATTTGAACATCCCCTTCCGTGAATTAATCACTCTTTCCTTCTGCCTGCCTCCACCGGTTTTCCGGCTTTCCTCTAACCTGTTTCCTGGAGTTCATTCTGCAATGGTGCCAGCCACTTCCAGTCTTTTTCTGGGCTGCAAACATCCTTTCAATTTGTCACTTTTCAGTGTTTGCAGGACAATGAGAAGTCGCTCATTGTCATGTAGTGAAAGTTAGTGGTGCTGTCACTTAATCGCCTCACCCTGTGTCCTGTTGGGTCAGCACCTCCCCGACCTCCTCACCCTGTGAGTTGTGAAGGTCCACAGTACTTTGCATATTTTCAGGTGAAGATGTGCGTTGGAGGCTTGGAGCATCTGGAGCTCACCATTCTGCAGGTGAGGAGGGATCTCACTGTAGACTCGCCCACCATGGAGACCCTGATGTCTACAACACCCACTGAACAGCACATTCCCTTCTCCGATCATCTATGATGTCACTTGTCTACACCAGTGTACGTGTGGCTCTATTTCTGGACTCTTTCTCATTCACCTTTTTCTGACTCATCCCACCCTGCTTAGGTAGTAAAGCTTCCTAGTAGTTAATGTCTGGTAGACCAGAAAGTCCATCCTGGCTTCTCTTCAGAACTGTCTGGGCTATTCCTGGGCTTTTGCTCTACACAGATTTCTAACCTTTCAGATCCCGATAAAAGGACTGTTGAGGGGCTGGAGAGAGGACTCAGCAGTTAAGAGCACTGACTACTCTTGCAGAGGACCCGGGTTTGATTCCCAGCACCCACACGGTGGCTACAAATGGTCCTTAACTCTAGTTCCAGGAGAATCCGAAGCCCTCTTCTGACCTCTGAGGCATTGCATGACACAGGTGAACTCACATACATGTAGGCAATACACTCATGCACATAAAATAAAAATAATTTTTTTTAAAAAAAGTACTGTTGAAGGGCTGGACAGATGGCTTAGCAATTAAGAGCACATACCACTCTTCCTGAAGAAAAGTTCAGTTCCCAGCACCCACATTAGGCAGTTCATAACCTCCTGTAACTCCAGTTCCATGAGATTTACACCTCTGGCCTCTGCTGGCACCTGCACTCACATGCACATACACACAGACATTCACATAGTTAAAAATAAATCTTAAGATAATAATAAAAATAAAAATGTGGCTGAGATTATCACCAGAATCACTATGAATTTATAACTAACCAAGGGGAAATGACCACCTCACATGTAAAGATGAGGGTGCTGTGGTTCGACTGTGAACAGCTCCTCAGGTGCCCAGCTGATGACCCTGCTTTGGAAGGTCGTCGAGCCTTTAGAAGGTGGAGCCTCACTGGAGGAAGTGGGTCACTGGGGGTGGGCTTGAGGTTTGACAGCCCAGCCCCCTTCCTGTCTGCTCTCTGCTTCCTGACTGCAGATGCCATGTGACAGCCACCTTACACTCCTGTCACTGTGCCTTCTCCATAATGATGGACTGAACCCTTGGACTATGAGCCCTGCCTTCTTCAACTTGCTTCTTGTTAGGTATTTGCTCACAGCAATGAGAAAAGTATCTAATAACACAATGGTCTGTGCATAGAGTTATCCAAATCTTCACATCCTTCCATTAAATTTATCATTTTCTGGGCTGGAGAGACGGCTCAGCAGTTAGGAGCACTGGCTGCTCTTGCAGAAGATCTGGGTTCAGTTCCTAGCACCCACATGGCAGTTAACAACCATCCATAACTCCAGTTCCAGGAGATCTAACGCCCCCTTCTGACCTCCATGAGCATTGCACGATACAGGTGCACTTACACACATCAAACAATATACTCATACATACACATAAAATAAAAATAAATATTTTTTATTTTATCATCATTTTCTTCATAACAATAGCAAGCATTTAGCTGAGTTTATCATGTGCCACCTACAGTTTCAAACACTCCGTATTCTGACTAATCTTCCCAACTCTCTTGTGAGGTAGATGATATTAGAACCTTCCTTTACAGATGAGGAAACTGGGACACAAAGTGGTCAAGTAATCTATACAAGCCGAGGAGCAGTAGGGCTATGACCTGAAGCTAGGCAGCCTGGCTTGGGAGGCCCTGCTCTGGCCTGCTGACCAGCTTTCCTCCAGCACCCACAGAAGGCTCAGACATGGTGTTGGAGTTTGTTCGAAGTCTCCATGGCTTGCTGCCACCGTAAGGGGGTTTGCCCCCCCCCCCTCTTCCTAGTTGGCACATCTGCCCACTGGAAATGCTACTGATTTCACCAGGCTGTACTGTGTCTAACAGTTGTATTGACTTGTCATGTATTTGTAATGATTTGAAAACAGATTCTCTATGGTTTCTTTTTCCACTTCCTTTCTTTTTTTGTTTCTTTTTGTTTTGTTTTAGGCAGAGTCTCTTGTAGTCCAGGCTGGCCTCAAACTCCCTATGTAGCCCAAGCTGGCCTTGAACTCCAGATCCTCCTGCCTCCCCCTCCCAAGTGCTAGCACCACAACCGCACATCACCACTCCATTTCTCCTGGGTTTTCTATACAATCATCCGAAACCAAAGACTCTATCTCTTCATTTATTCAGGGCTTTTTTTCATTTCAGTCGGGGATTATTTTGACTTTTCCTTGCTCAAAAGTTAGCCTTCTAGTTCAGTTAGCCATCTGGTTCAGTTAGTTTCAAGACAAGGCAGTACTGAGCAGTGGAGGTGACAGAGGGGCACCTTTGACTGTCTAGGTGTGGCAGTGGCTTTTACAATATGGGCGTACTCTAGACTAATGACTTTTACCTAACCTTGCAATAAAACATTACTCTTTTTAATGTATACAACATCAGTGAACCGTGTGCTTGTCTTGTGATCCAGTCATATGGCCTTAATCCCTTAGGACCCTTCCTGGGCCTCCACCCAGATAGTGTGTATGCACATCTTACTTCTCAAAGCCTCGGTCTGTCTCAAACAATGAGAGAAATTGAGAACTGTCTGTAACTGTGTGTGTGTGTGTGTGTGTGTGTGTGTGTGTGTGTGTGTGTGATATTCTAGGTCTAGGGATCAAAGGGGGAAATTCTCTGATGAGATAAGTGTGGGTCTGACTTTTACTTCCCCACTTCCTTCTATTTGCTCAAGTGTCAGATCAGACAATTTGCTGCCTTATTAACTGGATTATGTTTTATTATTATTGAGTTTTTGAAGTTGTTTCTGTAGCTTAATACAACCCGCTTATCAGATGTATGCTTTGCAAAGATTTTTTCCCAATCTAGGGCTTGTCTTTCATTTACTTAATATTGTTCCTAAAGTTTTAAATACTGTTTTCATTTTAGGAAGCCCAAGTTACCAGGATTTTTTTTCCTTCATGGATCCTGTTTGAAGTGTCAAATCTAAGAAATCCTTGGCTAATTCAGGTCACAAAGGTTTGTATACAGCTTTCTTCTGCAACAGAAGTTGGGTAACTGTGGGCTGGGGACCAACTGCCTATTTTGAACCACAGAGGATTGGAGGAACGCAGCTGGCCTGTCCATTTATGCATTTCTTACAGCCTCTTTCACAGGCTGTGACAGGCTTGTGAAGATGCAGCCGTAAGATCACAATCCTAAAATACTCTGTGCTCCTTTAAGAAACAGGTCCTTCAACTTCTCTTCTGGAAGTTGCATAGATTTTTCGATTTGCAGTTAAGATCTATGATTCATTTAGATTTAATTTTTGTATATGGTGCACAAAATGAGCCAAAGCTCTCTTATAGGTTTCAGGTGAGGTTGCCTGAGATATGTGTGTGTGTGTGTGTGTGTGTGGTGTGTATGTATGTTTGTTCATGATATATGTGTGTGCTTGATATGTATGTGTGTTATATGCGTGTATGTGGTATGTACGTGTGATGTATATATATGTGTGTGTGTAAAGTATGTGTATATATAAGGTGTTTGTGTGTGTATGTGCGTGATTTATGTGTGTATTGTATGTATGTGCATGTGTGTGTGTATGTGTGGTATGTGTGTGTGTGGAGGTATGTCTGTGTGGTGTGTGTGTATGTGTGGGTGGTATGGGAGTGTGTATGTGTATGTGTGTGGGGTTTGTGTGTGCAGGTAAGCTTGCCTGTGCACATCCAGAAGTCAATGTTAAGGATGTTCCTCTATCACTTCCCACCTTATTTTTTTTCGAACTCCTCATTTTTTTATTATTTTTGTGTTATGAATGTATTGCCTACATGCATGTAAGTGCACCGGTGTGTGTAGTGCCTGCAGAGGTCAGAAGAGGGCATCAGATACCCAGGAACTGGAGTTACAGATGGCTGTTAGCCACCATGTGGGTGCTGGGAATAGAATCCAGGTCCTCTGCAAGAGCAGTCAATGATCTTCACCACTGAGCCATCTCTCCAGCCCCTTCATGTTTATAGTTTTAATTAGCTTACACATAGTTTTAATTAGTTTCCATAGGACAACTTTTTTTTTTTTTTTTGGTCTTTTTGGGATAAGGTCTCCCTGTAGGCCCAGCTGGCCTGGAACTTGCTCTGTAGACCAGGCTGGCCTTGAACTCACAGAGATCCACCTGCCTCTGCCTCCCAAGTGCCAGGGTTAATGGCACGAACCACCACACTCAGCTCTAAGATTTATTTTTATGTGTGTTTTTGTGTGTGTGCAGTTTCCTGGAGGGGCCAGAAGAGGACATCAGGAGCAGGAGTTACAGATGGTTGTGAGCTGTCTGACATGGGTGCTGCGAACTGAACTCTGGTCTTCTGCAAGAGCACCATGAACTCTTAACCACTCAGCCATGTCTAGCCTCAAGTTCAACATTTTATATTGTTAGGACTACCTAGGGTATCTATTTCTTCTCAGTGAGCTTTGATTATCTGTGCCTTTTGAGGAATTCTCTAAGGAGTTTTTGTCACCAAAACACCAGTTTTTGGCTTTGATTTTATCAGAACGTTGTTATAGTGTTGATTATTCTGATAACTGCAGCATCTGTGAGAATGTCACTTGACCTTGTCAGTGTTGGTCGCTTTGTCCTGCTCTCTTGTCATGGTCAATCTAACAGGAGGTTTATTAATTTTAATAAAGATCTTAAGGAACCTTTTATTAATAACTGGCTTCTGGCTCCAGTGGCTCCCTCTGCTTTGGTTTCTGGTTCTCTTACATTTGCTTTCCTCTGTTACTTTGGATTCAACTTCTCCTCCCTCTTCAGGTGGACCCTTCCTTCACTGCCTCGGCAATTTTTCTCCCTTGGTGCTGTGAAGTGACCTGAAGGTGACGTGTTCATCGCTCACAACTTTCCATACACTGTATTTTCATTTTCATTCAGGAAAAAGCAAACGTTCTGATCTTTTTAATATCTTCTCGAATATGTGAATTGTAAAGAAGTTCATTACATAGGGCCAGTAAAATGGCTCAGTGGGTGAGGATGCTTGCTGCCACGCCTGACTACCTGACTACTATCCGCTGGTCCCATGTTGTTGAGGGAGAGAACTGATTCCCACAAGTTGTTTTCTGACTTTCACGAGCCGTGGCATGCATGTGCACACACGAGTAATTAACTAATTAATTAATTCAAAAGAAGTATGTCTCATGGTTCCAAATATTTGGAAGTTTTCCAGAACTCTTTCTACTACTTATTTCATTTTAAAAAATAATATTTGTACTGGTTCTTTGAGAATTTCAAACACTACGTTTTGATCATATGCAAACTCTCTCCCCTAGCCTCACATACCCACCCCCACTCCCTGTCCCCCGACTTCATTCATATAGATATATTTTTAAGATTAGTCCAAATTTTTAGATTTTATTTATTTATTTTTATTTTCTGTGTTATGAGTATATTGCCTGCATGAATGTAAGTGCACACGTATTGTGCAATGCCCACAGAGGATAGAAGGGGGCATTGGATTCCTCGGAACTGGAGTTACGAACAGTTGTTACGGACCATGTAGGTACTGAGAATCAAAACTGGGTCCTCTGCAAGAGCAGCCAGTGCTCGTAACCCCTGAGCCATCTCTGCAACCCCCTATCAAGTCCAATTTGTGTTTCCCCAGAGCTCTTGGGTATGGGTCCGTCTCCTAGAGCCTGGTCAACCTACAACACACCCCTAAAGAAACCTAACTCTCCCTCTCAGCAGCTATCAATTGTGAATAGTTCCTCCACTAGAGCTGGGCTTCTTGCTACCCCCCCCCAACCCTCTATGCGGGAATTTTGTCTGGCTTGAGCTTGCACAGGTCTTGTGCATGCTGTCACAACCCCTGTGGATTTCACTCCTTCTAATTTAATTTTTTGGCACATCTTTCTGAGGGAATCTCTTCCCATTGACTTTGGTTGGTTTTGTTCTGATTGGGAAAGTCACTGTGGCATCTTATTCTTGAAGAACATCTATTCTGCCGTCTAGGCAGGGCATAAGTGTAAAGAGGTCCAGCTGCTGTGTAGGACTATACCTGGCTCAGTTTTCTAACACATCTTTGGTCACTTTGTTTTGTAAATTATGAATGCAGTGCTGTTGAAATGTCCAGCTACAATGGTGCTCTCACCTGTCTTTCATTTCTGTTTTTACTTCTTGTGTTTTGGGAAGACTTGTTATTAATTCATCAATTAAGGTAATTAGCATCCTTTTTTTACTAATTGTCTTTATTGTTACACAATCACTGTCACTAATCCTGGTAATATTTTGTGCTGTGGAATCTGCTCTGAGAGTAATGCCACTGATGGGTGTTAGAATAATATGCTTTTTTCCATTGTCTTATTGCAACCTATTTCTACCTTTATATTTAAAACAGGTGTTGGGGCTGGAAAGATAGCTCAGTGGTTAAGAGCATTTGCTGCTCCTGTAGCAAACCCAAGTTCAGTTCCCAGCACCTATGCAAGGCTGCTCACAACCACCTGCAACTCCTCTAGCTCCAAGGACCTGGCACCGACCTCTGGCTTTCTTGGGCACCATACACACATTAGCATTGACACACATGAACACACACCTCACATAAATTTTAAAAAGTAAAATAAAAAGATTTTAAAATCTTTTTTAAATATTTTATTTATTATTTTTATTTTATGTGTATGAGTGTATTGCCTGAATGTAGGTAAGTGCACCCATGTGGTGCAATGCCCGCTGAGGACAGAAGAGGCTGTCAGATCCGCTGGAACTGGAGTTACAAACAGTTGTTAGCTGCCATGTGGGTGCTGGGATTCGAACCTGGGTCTTCTGCAAGAACAGTCTGTTCTTAACTGCTGAGCCATCTCTCCAGCTCCATAGGTTTTTAAATCTTTAAAACAGGTTTCCTGTAAGCAGTGTACATTTGGGTCTCGTCTTTTTATCTGATCTGACCATCTCTGCCTCTTGAGTGGAGTACTTAGACCATTGCCATTTACTGTGGTTATGCTGTGGTTAGACTTACACATACCATCTTGCTATTTACCTCTGTTTATTACTTCTTTTACTCCTTCCTTTCCTCTTTTCTCTCTTCTTTGGTGTTAGTTGAACATATTTTAAAGACTTGGTTTTATCTACTTTGTGGCTTAAAAAGTTATAACTTGGGGCTGGAGAGTTGGCTCAGTGGTTAAGAGCACTGACTGATCTTGCAGAGGACCCGGGTTTGATTCTCAGCACCCACATGACAGCTAACAACTGTCTGTAACTCCAGTTCCAGGGGATCGGATAGCCTCTTCTGTGCTCCATGGGCATTGCATGACATGGGTGCACTTACCTACAAGCAGGCAATATACAAAAACACTTATACATCAGGGCCTTGGGCTTGCTAGGCACCACTGAGCTAAATCCCCAACCCTGGAAAAAAAGATTTGTATATAGAACATAAAAAAGTTATAACTTATTATTTTAATATTGCTTTAAGCTTTATAGTTTGCCTCTTTAACCCACCACGGTCTATAACTTCGAATCGGATCACACATCATCTGTTCCTGTGACTCTGCTTTTCACCTTAGCTAATTTGCTGTTGTTACCACGGATGGAACTATTATACATGTTACAAACTTATACTGCATGGTTATTTTTTATAATTTTTTAAAAATTTTATTTTTTATTTTATGTGTATGCGTGTATTGCCTGCATGTAGGTAAAAACCCTTGTCGTGCAATGCCCACAGAGGTCAGAAGAAGCTGTCAGATCCCCTAGGACTGGAGTTACGGACAGTTGTTAGCTGCCATGTGGGTGCTGGAATTCAAACCTGGGTCTTCTGCAAGAACAACCAGTGTTCTTAACCACTGAGCCATCTCTCCAGCCCGCGTGGTTACTATTCTGAGGACCAGTCGCATTTTAAAGAGGCTATCAGTGGAAAGTCCTGCGTGTGCCCCTGTATGGTGGGCAGGGCTGACACCCCTTCGCGACTCAGCTTGCCTGCCTGTCTCCTCCTGGTATGCCACCTGCTGGAAGCTCATCCTGTAACCAATCCCATGCTGTGGTTCTGCTGGAGCCCATGTTGCTCAGTGTCTGCTCTGCGTCTCTCGGTGAGATTCTGGGCTGTGCTTTGAGGACGCTGCTCTGTTGCTCTCTCGCTGTTGGCAATGCTTCCTCCAAAACTGTGCTGCCCTCATCCATGTTCCCCTGTATGTACTGTGTTCTCTTCTAGCTACTTTGAGGAGCTTTTCTTTCTTACTTACTTTGAGCAATTGAATCATAACACGCGGTAGTGATATTCTGCGTTTTATTGTGTTTGAGATTCTTGTAGCTGTGAGTGTATAGTTTTATCCAGTTTGGAAAATTGGCAGCCATTGTTTCTTCAGATGTCTTCTGCTCTCCTCCTCTAGAACCCGGGTGTACATATACATGTACGTTAAACTTCTGGACGCTGGGGCTGGAGAGATGGCTCAGTGGTTAAGAGCACTGACTGCCCTTGCAGAGGACCCAGGTTCAATTCCCAGCACGCACATGGTGGCTAACAACCATCTGTAACTCTAGTTCCAGGGGAATTGACATCCTCTTCTGGCCTCTGTGGTGCACTTACATACATGCAGGCAATACACTCACACACATAAAATAAAATTAATAAATATTTTATAAACTTCTGGAAGCTTCCTCACACCTCAGTGAAGGAGTGTGCTGATTAATTTATTGTCAACTTGACACAACCTGGAGTCACCTGGAAGAGGGACCCTTCGGTGAAGGTTCCATCAGATTAGCCTCTGAGCATGTCTGTGAGAGATTGTCTTGATTGATGATTGATGTGGGAGGACCCAGCCCACTGTGGGCGGCACCACCCCTAGGCTGCTGGGCCTGGGCTGTACAGGAAAGCTGGCTGAGCTTGAGCCTGGGAACAAGCCAGTGAGCAACATTCCTCCATGGTTTCTGCTTCTGTTCCTGCCCTGGCGTCCTTCAGCGATGTACTGTGGCCCAGAAGGGTCAGCCAAATAAACGGTTCCCTCCCAAGTTGCTTGTGGTCAGGCTGTTTTGTCACAGCAACAGAAAGTGACAACAGGAGTTTCTGTCTCTTCAAAATTTTCTGTTGCTTTTGACCTAGCTGACCTCCTGCCGTGTCTGCCACGCCCTTTGTCTTAGACCCAGTTTTCACCTGTGCTACTTTGATTTGGGGTTTAGTTTTTGGTGCTGGGATAGAACCCAGGACCTTGTTATACTCAGCAGCTCTCCCTCTCAGCTGCCCCCCAGCCACATGATTTTTTATATTATTTGTGTCTATTGAGATTTTAATCTTTACTCTAGCTTTGAAAATATGTGGAAATTTTGTTATACTGCCTGTTTGGATGTCTTTGCTGGTTCTAACAGGTGCCAGGTCTGGTCTCTTTGCTAGATGTCGATGTTCTAGCTTCCAGCTCCTCAGATGCCGGATGTGTGCTGAATCCTGTACCCAGCCTTGGGCTTTGTTTTAAGAAGTGGTCAACTCCTTTCAAAACAGTTTGATACTTTCCAGTCTTGTTTTGATGATTTGCTAAGCTTGGCTGGGCAGTTTTCAGTCTAGAACTTTCCTGGGTAACGTTTTCAATCAAGCAAGCTCTCCATACAGTTCCCTAGGTCCTGGTGGGTCTTCTCTGACTTGGTGATTTCCTGAGTGCTGGCGGCACTCAGGAGTACTGGCCTCAGCCTCTGCCATCTCCAAACCCCTTCTTCTCTATCGGCTGCCCAGTGACTCTCCCTGCCTTGCCCTCCCTGTCAGCTCAGTGGGCACACCCGGCTCAGGTGGGTAAGGGCCCCAACATTCCATGCTGTGCTTGAGTTCTGCTCCTTCTACTTCTAAGTCTGCTCCCAGTAGTCCATCTTGGCCAGAAGTCAGAATTCAATTTCAGTTTTGAGTTGTACTCCACAGTGTTGCCTGGGGAAGGCCACAGACCCCATTCTTCCTCCTTGCTGGGTGGGAATCCCAGCACAGCCCCTCCAAGCTGCACCCCCCAAACCTCCCTCATTGGCCACCAAGGGTGGGCAGACCCTTGCCCCCAGGTGCCAGCTTGGCCAGCTTTCTTTGGGATCTGACTCCTCACCTTGATGTGCTCCGGTTCCATGATGAGACTATCCCAGCTTTACACGAGAAACACTGCGGGTGCTACTTGGGGCTTGGGGTGCAGAGAGGAGCACAGCTTTACAGCGCAAAGAGGTGCACCGCAGCCCCCTCCAACATCCAAGAGAAGTGCGTGGTGTCCCTTCAGCCCCTGCACACTGAAGTCAAGAAAAATAAATGGGCACAGAGCTAATCCGTTCCAGAGGCCAGCCCTAGGGAAATTTGGAAAACCAGCAATTAAGCATGATCGAGCAGTTTGGCCTAAAAGAGACGTGACCTCGGACTGTGTGAGCCTCCCTGGTGATCAATAATTTACTTGCTGGCCCAGTGAGCAGAGCCCCAACAGCTCTGGCTCAGTGAACCAGCCTTTATGAGTGTGCTGCAGATCTGTGCTCATGCCTTCCAGTCACCGAGGCCTGGTGATGTCAGGGTGACAAGATAGGCCCTCCAGGGCAGGCTCCTGGGAGCTCAGTCCATGACCCAGGGCCAGCCTGTCATCTGTGGACACTCTTCTGTTCACCAGTGAAATGGGGACTCCACCCAGCTGCATCCATGGAGACACTCCTCCAAGGAGCCTTCCTTGATTACATCAGAGTTTAAGGGCATTGCTAGGTCCTTGTACTAATTCATTAATTTAATTTTAAAATGCTTGATCAGGGCTGGTGAGATGGCTCAGTGGGTAAAAGTCCTTGCTGTGCAAACCTGACGACCTGAGTCCACTTCTCAGATTCCATAGTAAAAGGAGAGAACTGACTCCCAGGGCTGGAGAGATGGCAGTTAAGAACACTGGCTGTTGTTGTAGAAGACCCGGGTTTGAATCCCAGGACCTGCATGGCTTCTAACAACCGTCCATAACTCCAGTTCCAGGGGATCCAATGCCCTCTTCTGTCCTCTGTGGGCACTGCACAACACAGGTGCACTTACACACATGCAGGCATAACTCTCATACACATAGAATAAAAATAGATAAATAAATAAATAATTAAAAAGTAGTCCCCTAACCCCCCCACAGAGAGACAAATAATAAATACAATTAAGTGATTGATCACTAATTAGTTATTGACAGTGGACATTGAAGCAGAAGCCAGTGCATAATACCTGCTCCGACCCTGAAGCGCTCAAGGTTAAGAGGGTAAAGGTGTTGCTGCCAAGCCTGATGACCTGACTTCAGTCTCTGGGGCCCACATAGCGGAACGAGAGAACTGACTCCCACAAATTGTCCTCTGACCTCCACATCGTGGCTTACACACACCCACACATGCACACATACTAAATAATAAAATAAATGGTTTTAATACATTTATTGATTCCAGCATTTTATACAATGTATTTTGATCACATTCAGCCCCCCTCCCCCTCTCCAGCCCCTCCCCACTAACCCCATCCCTGATTTCATGTCCTCCATTATTATCTATCCTTTTATTTATTTATTATCTTTGATTTTTAAAAGTCTATTGATTCCAATCTGTCCCTCCCAAGTGCTTCTTGGAGCCTGGTCAACTTACCAGGTGTCACACTAGTAAAGAAAACTGACTCTCCCTCTCCCAGCATCTATCAATTGCCAGTAGATTCTCAGCTAGGGAAATGTTTTAAACAAAACAAAACACAGTCCCAAGGAAGATGACTGGAGAACCCCAGAGGATGGATAAATGTGGAAACGTCACAGGTATATCCCCAAGAGTGAGGCAGCTCCTCCCCTGCTCAGCATTCCAGGAAGAGATGACAGGGTGGCAAGCAGCCCAGGCTGACAGACCACTCCCACCCAAGTCTCCGTCCACCTCCAAACCCCATGGGCTGGACTGAATGTCTCCATAGATGGGAAACAGAGGCTTAACAATGTTAGGCAGCCTCAGCGACATGTGAGCCAGAGTCAGCCTCGAGCCCAAGCTCCCTGGCTCTAGAATGGGTGGTAGATGGACAAGACTGGCCTATACTTTCTGCCCCACCTTGGCACCCACCCAATAGCAGTTTGCTCTGCCTCTGCTGGGCCTTCAGGAAGAAATCCAGGCCCACAGTTGGGAATGGGGTCAGCTGAACCTGCTGGCTTGGCTGCAGGGCCTGGAGACACCAGGGACAATGAAAAGGCTTGATCAGGACTCCGGTTCTGAGTGACAGAAAGGCAATATGAACTAACCTCACCTTCCTCTGCCTCCAGCCGCAGCTGGTGTGGACTGTCAGCTCGCCCAGACACCAAGCCTCACCTGGCACATCCGGCGTCTCTCCACATCCTGCTCCTAGACTGTCTCTGAGGTTGCTGGGTCCTGAACATGGGCAGGGTGGACCATGGGAAGTTAGTGCCTCCATAGGCAGCGCACCACCATCTTGAACCAAGAAGTCTACAGAATTGATGCTCCCTACCCTTCTAGTTCCTATATACTTCTTGGTGGGTCAGGTCCCCGTTCCCTATGTGAAGGGCCTAAGGACGTGTCCTGGAATCAGAAACAATCTGCATTCACTCACAAACTATTGGGGAGCTCAAACTGCAGTGCACTGGGGAGAGGGCAGGTGCAGGCCATTCAAAAAGAGGCTGCCTGCCCTTTGTCTGAAGGGCCTGGACCCCAGCTGTGGGACTGGACTTTGGAATTGTGATTCTAGCCCGTCATAGGGAAAGCGATCTCATGGTCTGAGGAACCAAAAGGATTTTCTCCCCCAACCCAGCCCTAGTCACGCTGGCCTCCCTGTTACTCCTCCTACACAGCCTGCACACTCTGCCTCTGGGCCTTTGTACCTGCTGCTTCCCTCATTGCTGTTCCTCAGGTGCCTGCAAGGCTCAGTCCCTCTCCGAAAGACATTCCTCAGATGTGGCCTCTCATTGCGGCCATCCAGGCTCTCCTGAAGTACAGCCAGCACCCCATCCTCTGCACTGCTTTTCTCTTCATTCTTTCTCCATATAAGTCTTACAACCTAAAAGCTGGGGGTGTGGCTCAGTGGTGGAGTGCTTGCCTAGCATGCACGAGGCCCTGGGCTCCATCCCCAGCACTGCAAGGAGTGTGAGACACCATCCGCTTGTTAGTCCTGGCTGTTGTGATTGTCTGTCCCCCCAAATCTGCATGCCGCCGCTTCAGGTTGGGATGTGGCGTTCATCTTTCTTGCCACTGTCCCCAGGCCGGTTCCTGTATCTGCACCTGTCTAACCTGTGAATCCTGCTGTGGGGCAGGAGCTGCTGAGGATTTCAAAGCTGTCACCAGCCCAACCATGGAAAAGACACGTGCTACAGTCAGTACACGGGAGCGCCACTCAGAAACCTGACAGGCCCTGGATAAATTCACTGAAAAAGAGAAGCTATGACCACACTGGGCTTTGTGAGGAAATGTTGTCAGCAGCCAGCTCCGAGCACCTGGAGCTGAACTTGCCCTTGAAGGGAAGGAGACCTTAGCTCAGTTCTAATTGCTTCCCACATCCCCAGTACTCTGGGCTACACCGAGTCCTCCCCCACCCCCAGCCCCATTAATGGTCTCTCTTTGGTCCGGAGCCATTGCTTTAAAATCACAGGGGCCTCAGTGTACTCTGTTGCTTAGCAACAGCCATAAATCAACAGAACATGCTGGAATGTGCAGGCAACCCTCCCAGGCTGTTAAATGCTGTGACTTTTAAAAATCCAAACATGTCATTTGCCCTGTATCTTGGCTGAACAGGCTTCAGCCCTCCTGACTTTATGGAATTCTTGGTGGGTGCCTTCACAAACCACCTCTGGTCTACGGGACTTCTCACCAAGAGTCTTTTGTGCTTTCTGGGTGCTCTGGCCAGCATCCAGGGACAGGCCCAGTCAAGCTCTGGAGTGGGCAGGACTCTCCTGTCCAGACTAAAGGTCTCTATTTCAGCTCTACTGAGGGGGCCCAGATTACCCTGCAGCTGTGTGTTCTTAACTCAGGTCCCCAAATAAGCACAGTGTCCTGGGTACATCACTGGTGTCAAGTTCCTCCCTAGGTGTTCAAGGATCCCTCATGTTGACCCAATCTTCATGAATCACCTACTCACACACTCAAGCAATCATTCAGTCAGTCAACAAACAGTCCAGAGCATTTTTTTCACCCAGGTTCCAGAAGGGACCCTACCTCAAAGAGCTTACATCCCCTCAAGGACAAAAGTACCCTGGTCCATTAGTAGGGGCCACCCAAGCCATGTCATTGCCAAATGAGCCAGGCACAGGGCCTAAAGCAAATTCAGTCCCTACCTGGAGGAGTTGGAGGACTGCTCTAAGGCCGGCAAGCTCCCAGGGCTGCAAACAGCATAGGTAATTGCAAAGCCTGCAGGAGGCATTAGCCATGTGCATGATAGGGTAAGCAGAGAGGTCTTCCTCTGGCCACTGGCAGGTGTGTGGGTGTTCCAGGTACAGGAAACAGAAACGCACAGCACAGGCAGGAGGCAGCCCCAAGCTTAGCGCCAGGGTGGTAGTGGTTGGAGAGTTGGGGTGCAGACCCAGCCACAGAGGTAGCCATGCTGAGCTGCTGCCCTGAGGGTGAAGTGAGGTTACCACAGGCAAAGGTCCGATTCAGAGACCACTGAGGAGGCATCTCAGTGCATGGAGAGGACGGACCCAGAGAGTACTCCAGAGCCTGCTGCCCACATGACAGGGGAAGCTGTTCGTGCATGGAGGAGGCAGGAGGGGGATCAGGGCCCTCAGCCTGCCCTGCCAGCAGAGCTGTAGTAGTGGGGCAGAGGCAGCTAGCAACTCTGGATAATCACAGCCAGAGCCCAGAGGCTGTGAACAGGCCCCAACCCAGCCTCATCCCCTCCCTGCCGTTCCCACATCTGCCACTCCTGAGCCCACCCAGCGACAGTAAGCTGACCTCAGCACAGTGAAAGCCATGCTGGGATATTGCCTGGGGTCCCAGACACAGCAGCTGGGGATGGGACAATATTACTCATTTTTGTAACAAAAGCTAAAGGGAGGAAGGGTTTATTTTGGCTCACAGTTCAAGGGTATGATCCACCATGAAGTCATGGTGGCAGGAGGGAGCTAGTCACAGCCACAGTCAGGAAGAATGGGAATGACTGATGGACAAATGACTTTCACCCAGCCCTGCAACAAAAAAAAAGCTCATCTTGGGACTGGAGAGATGGCTCAGTGGTTAAGAACACTGACTGTTCTTGCAGAAGGCCCAGGTTCAAATCCCAGCACCCACATGGCAGCTAACAATTGTCCGTAACTCCAGTTCCAGGGGATTCAAAAGCCTCTTCTGTCCTTCACAGGCATTGCATAACATGGATGCACTTACCTACATGCAAGCAATACTCACATACACTAAAAATAATACATAAAATATTTTTTTAAAAAAGCTAATCTTACATTTTGAGATCAGTCAACACTATCTCAGCTTGTTTATATGTAAACAAGCTTACTAAGCCTTGGGCTCCTCTAGTAACCTAAACATACAGCTTTAATCCCTCATGACCCTTCCTTGCCCTAGACCCAGAATAGTGTGTGTGTGTATGTGTGTGTGTGTGTGTTATGCATATTAAGTGCTGTAAACAGTGGATCTTCATCAAAAACAATAGATTATCCCATTTGTGCTGCAAATGACCAGAGATCTGACTAATAACATCTGATTGGTTTTGGTTGTATGTGCTGTTCTAGGTCAGTAGGGGTCAGAAAGGGAAAATCCTTGTCTGATAAGACAAACATCTGCTTATATTTCCCCATTGCTGGATGTACAGTTTTATTAAAGAGAGAGCCAGGCCTTGGTTTGAGAGCACAGTTCTGGGAGGACTCTGAAGGAATAGATCTTTAGAGTGGTTTTGGTCCCCTCCTAGTTAAAATGGATGCTAGGAATCAGACTGTTTTTATTCAGACTTTTCCCTTTCTGACCCCTGACCTTGAACAGCACACACAACCACAAACAGATCAGATGTTCTCCATCGAATCTCCTGTCGTTTGCACTGCAAATGGGATAATCTATTGCTTTCGATGAAGATCCGCTGTTTGCAGCTCTGTGATGTGGTGTTGCACCACCACAGAAGCAGAGAGAGATGAGTCCTGGTGCACTGCTTGCTTTCTCTGTTTTACTCAGTCTGAGACCCCAGCCTATAGGGTGATGCAGCCCACAGTCATCCCTCTTCAATTAAACCTCTCTGGAAACATCCTTAAAGGTATACCCAGATGTGTGTTTCCATGGTGATTTCAAATCCATCAAATTGACAAGGAGGATTAACCATCACAGAGATCAAGGTGGTGGATGGGCAGGACTGGAATCCAGATCTGCAGGAAGGAAGCTTAGTAGGTTACAGGCAGGAGAGAGGGTGGCTGCACACAAGATGGTGCTGGAATATCAATTTCCCTTTGGGGAAAAAAAACTGACAACCTTGCCATAAGCCCTGCAGAAAAATTAATTCTAGATAAGTGGGAGATCAAACTCTGAAAAGCAAAACTTGAAAACTTCTGTAAGACATTGTAGAAGACTGCCATTATGACTCAAGGGTAGAACAGGACTTCAAAACCTGTCCAAAGGACTAACAACCAAAAGAACACCACTGACTGCTCTAATGAAGTCACCGTAAGCACATACAAAGACCAGCCCTGGGCAGGGAGAATGTATTCGTTTTTGCCACAACACGATGAGCGGCTGATTGGTGCCTCATGAATTAAGGAATTCTGAAGGGTCAGAAGTCCAAGGACCCAACCAAAGGTTTGAACAAACCAGAGCACAGTGCTACCCAGGGGAGGTGATGAGAAATGCCTAGAAACACAGGAAAAGGCTGTGAGAAAACAGAAATCACAATCCCAAGAGAGAGACGACTGGCACCCCAGACCCTGAGATCTAAAGAGCCAGCAAGGACAGGCCGGAGCTCAATGGTAGAGCACTAGTCTCAGAGGTGGTAGAGCACTAGTCTCAGAGGTGGTAGAGCACTAGTCTGTCTCAGAGGTGGTAGAGCACTAGTCTGTCTCAGAGGTGGTAGAGCACTAGTCTCAGAGGTGGTAGAGCACTAGTCTCAGAGGTATGAGGTTCAACCCACAGTATGGAAAAACAAACAAATAAATCTTCCCTCCCCAAGCCAAGCAAGGTGGGAAGCAGGCCAGTCTCCAGGGCACACTCACATGCAGCTGGTGGTGGCCCCTGGCCTGTGGGGTGCATTTATCTGTCAATACCCAGTAAAGATGACTTGCTACCCAAAACCTAGCAATTTCTCTCTAATATAATAGAGAGCAAGTTCCAGGCCCAGACTTCTGGAGAGGTGATAACTCCTGAAAACATCATTAGAAGAGCAAAGAGCAGGAGCCACCATGAAAAAAGCCCATCAGGAGAGGGTGGGTCTGTGCTGGGGTCTTCGCCTGTGGGGGTGGTACATAAAACGCCACTTTGCTGCTTTACCCAGAGACACATGACATCGAAAGAAAAAAAAAAGTCACATTCTTGAAGAACACTGAGCGTTCTGCTTTCATAGAAAGCCTAAAAGCCATTGCTCAGTTTTACATAAGGTGGCCAAGGGCAGACACAGCCAAACACCAACACTGACTGTGTCCAGGGAACAGCTCCGCCAGTGAGGACGAGAAACACATGCTCTCTACCCAGAGGTCTTGGTAATTATGCCCAGCCTGGTGACAGGGCAGCAGGCGTATGCTGAGCTACCCACAAGGGACCAGTGCCTTCCCAGGCACAGCAAGCACCTGCTGATGTACTCCTGGGCTGTGTGAGAGCCTTCTCAGAACACAGGCAACCCCAGCACTCACCAACAGGGGAGGGGCTCTTCCCTGTGCCTTCCTCCGCTCACTCCTACCATCTCTCTCCATCCTAGTAGGGGCCTTGCCATGTAATGCAGCTGATGTTGCTTTATCCCCAAGTATCACACACACACACACACACACACACACACACACACACACACACACGCCGCCAACTTAGTAAATATGGACCATTTGGACATCTCAGAGCAAAGTGGATTATTCGGAGCGGCCCTGCAGGATAGCAGTAAGGAGTGGTTGTCAGCGTGGGGAGAGGAGCCTGGGGCCCCAGCGGCTGTGCCTTCCTCATCCTCACGGGCCAGTGCTCTGGCTCCATAACCTGACTACATGGCTGAATAAAACAGCCTTGAGCTGCTTGGAGGGTGGATGAATCTCAGAGGTATGAGGTTCAACCCACAGTATGGAAAAACAAACAAATAAATCTTCCCTCCCCAAGCCAAGCAAGGTGGGAAGCAGGCCAGTCTCCAGGGCACACTCACATGCAGCTGGTGGTGGCCCCTGGCCTGTGGGGTGCATTTATCTGTCAATACCCAGTAAAGATGACTTGCTACCCAAAACCTAGCAATTTCTCTCTAATATAATAGAGAGCAAGTTCCAGGCCCAGACTTCTGGAGAGGTGATAACTCCTGAAAACATCATTAGAAGAGCAAAGAGCAGGAGCCACCATGAAAAAAGCCCATCAGGAGAGGGTGGGTCTGTGCTGGGGTCTTCGCCTGTGGGGGTGGTACATAAAACGCCACTTTGCTGCTTTACCCAGAGACACATGACATCGAAAGAAAAAAAAAAGTCACATTCTTGAAGAACACTGAGCGTTCTGCTTTCATAGAAAGCCTAAAAGCCATTGCTCAGTTTTACATAAGGTGGCCAAGGGCAGACACAGCCAAACACCAACACTGACTGTGTCCAGGGAACAGCTCCGCCAGTGAGGACGAGAAACACATGCTCTCTACCCAGAGGTCTTGGTAATTATGCCCAGCCTGGTGACAGGGCAGCAGGCGTATGCTGAGCTACCCACAAGGGACCAGTGCCTTCCCAGGCACAGCAAGCACCTGCTGATGTACTCCTGGGCTGTGTGAGAGCCTTCTCAGAACACAGGCAACCCCAGCACTCACCAACAGGGGAGGGGCTCTTCCCTGTGCCTTCCTCCGCTCACTCCTACCATCTCTCTCCATCCTAGTAGGGGCCTTGCCATGTAATGCAGCTGATGTTGCTTTATCCCCAAGTATCACACACACACACACACACACACACACACACACACACACACACGCCGCCAACTTAGTAAATATGGACCATTTGGACATCTCAGAGCAAAGTGGATTATTCGGAGCGGCCCTGCAGGATAGCAGTAAGGAGTGGTTGTCAGCGTGGGGAGAGGAGCCTGGGGCCCCAGCGGCTGTGCCTTCCTCATCCTCACGGGCCAGTGCTCTGGCTCCATAACCTGACTACATGGCTGAATAAAACAGCCTTGAGCTGCTTGGAGGGTGGATGAACTCAGCGATGTGTGTCCACTGAACACAGGCATGAAGCACACTTAGAGCAATCCCGAATCCCTCCCCGCAGACATCCACGCCCTCTGGCGTCCTGCGCCTACCTCTTCCGCAGCCGTCACACATGCCCTAGCCTGCTCCCTAAATACCTTCACACACACCCAAACAATGCCTCATCCAATTTCTAGGTGCTACTTCTTCGTGCACCCTAAAATCTGTCCCCCAAAGTCACCCGCTGCACAGAACCCGCAGGCTCCCCCCTTCACTGTAAACTCACTCTAAGTCCCTCCCCAAGTCTAAGCCCCACTCTTCAAAGTGCTTCTAAGCTTGACACACAGGAAGTCAGTTCCCATCCTGCCTCTCCTCCCAGCTGATGTGAGCTTTGGAGGAGGAAATGCTCAGTCTGTTCACTACATCCCCAGACTAGGACTGCCAGTGCTGAAGGACCAGAAGTTGAGGTGACAAGGTGTTGTGAGGAGTTTCCTCAGAAGAATGACAGTGAGAAGATGGGAGTTTCCCAGGCCCATCTGACCTCCCCTGTCCAGGGCTGGACAAACAGCATCATCGGGAAGAGGCCCTGCCCCATGGGAATGCACCTGACCACTGGAGGGACTGCAAGCATCTTCCTAGAGACTGCTCTCTCACTAGTGTGTGTGTGTGTGTGTGTGTGTGTGTGTGTGTGTGTGTGTGTCCAGGAGGAAGGGCAGGTGTGTTTGAACTGAGCACTGGGAGGGTCTATCCCCACTTACCAATGACAAATAACCCAGAAGGCCCTGAATGGTACACACTCTCTGGGCACCCTAAGGTGAAAGGTTCAAACACAAGGACTGACTAGGACAAATTGCTCTAATTTAGGAAATTGTCTGAAATACAGAAGGCCCTGGGGGAGATGGTGTTAATGGTGATAAAGGCTGATCCTGGCCAAAGGACCGCATTAACAATAGTCAACCACAGACACACGCACATCCACACATCCACACAGAGCAGTGGGGACCAACGTGAGACAGAAGATGGCGACCCTCTTCCCCGCTGCCTCCCAGATGAGCAGGACGCATCTGTGCTGCTCTGGGGGAGGCATAATCATTGCAGTGGAGGCTTTTTTAGGCCGGGATAAGGAGCTATAAATTATTCAGCCACCCGGATGCTATTTTCTGACAAACGCAGGCCCAGACTGTGCTTCCCTCATACCAGCTCCAGAGTGCTGGGCTTCGACTGCCCCTCGTCCGCCCAGGGGCTGCCATAAAACGTAATTGTCTGGTCCTGGGAACAGATGAAGCAGTTACCATGGGAGCTGCTCTGAAAGTGGCAAGAAAACCAGACAGGATGCTCCCCATGAGCACATGAGCACATCTACACGGCAGAGATTCTGAATCATAGCCCAGCAAGGCCCTCCCTCAGCAAACGCTTATGATGACCCTCAGTGCAGCCCAGGCCTACTGTCAAGGTTGGCCTGGGTACCATGGGTCCCCCACCCAGAGACTTACACCAAGCACTTAGGGCACATGTACACTCGTGCCATAAACCCTGGTGACAGTCGTGTGCCCCTTCTCAGCTATCACTGGCAGTGGGCTAGCCACTACAGCAGCAGTTGAAGAGCTGACTGTGTCCATCCTCAGGAGGAAGGCATGCCATCAGCCCACTTTATAGCTGAGGAACCCAAGCCCCAGGTTGCCTGAGACACTGCAGAATCACTCACAGCCTTGTCCCATTGGTTGCCTTGTGTGTCCTAGACCTTGAGGATGCTGGGCTCCAGGATGGAAAGGACACCATGGGTGCAGGACTTACCATCAAGCTATGACCTGCATGGCCCCATGGGGAACACTGGCTGGAAGATGGAGTATTTGGGCTCTAGAGCTCAGCACAGGGCCTGGCTTAGAGTGGAAGTAGGAGACTTCTTGATGGACAGAGAAACATAGAACATGACCAGCAGGAACATGGAATCTGGAGAGGACTGGGACAGATGGACACAGCAAGATTCTTTCCCATGGTTGAAGGTGCATTCCTGCCACCAGAGCTACTCAGGTCCGGAACAAGCCTTTTCCATCTTGGGGAGCCCAGCCATCCCATCACTGGGGATCAGCAAGCCCAGGACATGCCTGGCCTAAAACCAGAAGTCCATGAAGCCTTTCTCCAGGCCCATGAAGCCCTTAGGACTTCTCTCCTGCAGGTCTGTGGTGCACAGAGGCCAGGGGGGACACAGCTGAGGAAGACAGTGGACAGCTTGGCCTCTGCCAGTCAAGTCCCTTCCTCCCTTTTCTCCAAGCTTCCTTTCTTCCATCTCACGATAGTTACTGAGTTCCTGCACCTGCCAGAGTCCATATGAAAGAAATAAAATCCTTTCTTACACTAGAAAACTTGGCAATGATGTAATGGAACAGAGATGGCACATACTCCCCTTTCTTCCAATAACCATCTGTTATCATTTGGCTGGATCAATACTGAGTATGGACATTACATTACTCAATGCTTCTGGGCCAAAGCATCTTGGAGCCATCCCAGGCCCTCTCCTCTGAGGACCTCATCGGCTACCCACCCATCGGCTACACTGCACCTCAGATCCAGCCCTGAACACCCACATTATCTGCCTACCATGGCCCTCGCCTGTGGGTCTAGTAGCTCCACCCCTGCTCCCACTTCTCAGCCCTTCCCTGCCACCATCTGTGCCCAATGCACTCCAGAGTGGCTCCCTGCAACCCCAGTGTCTGAGCCTCCCAGGCTTCCTGTTCTTCAGGACAGAGCAAGTTCAAGGTGTTGACAACCCTGGAGCTGTCAGTTCCATGCACGTCTTCCTGCCTCTCCCTCCACCTGGGACATCCAGAGAGAGAGAGAGAGACAGAGAGAGAGAGAGAGAGAGAGAGAGAGGGAGGGAGGGAGAGAGGGAGGGAGAGAGAGAGAGAGAGAGAGAGAGAGAGAGAGAAACAAGAAAGGATGATTAGAAGTGATAAACAGATCTTAAGGGAGGGGACAAAAAAGAGTGATAAAATACTTGTGTCTTAGCCAGGCGTGGTGGCGCACGCCTTTACTTCCAGCACTTGGGAGGCAGAGGCAGGCGGATCTCTGTGAGTTCAAGGACAGCCTGGTCTATATGGTGAGTTCCAGGACAGCTGGGGCTACAGGGAGACCCTGTCTCAACAAGATCAAAACAAAA
>NW_008355812.1:550040-551293 GCF_000622305.1 Nannospalax galili
AAAAAGCAAAAAGAACCCGACGTGTCTTGAAAGGGGCTTTTAGGAAGAGGAAGGGAACCAGAGCCATGGGAGGGGCTAGGGAGGAGATGGGAGAGAGAGACGAGAACAAAGTCTGGGAAAGCCCCACTACTTTGTATACTAATAAGAAACAAGACTAACAAAGAGAAAGGCACCAATGAATTTGATTAGTTTATGGCACAGAGCCTGAGACGTCCTCCTCCCTAAGAAGCAGTAGACAGGCCGGGTGTGGTGGTGCACACCTGTAGTCCCAGCACTTGGGAGGCAGAGGCAGGTGGATCTGTGTGAGTTCGAGGCCAGACTGGTCTCCATAGTGAGTTCCAGACCAGCTGGGGCTGCAGGGAGACCCTGTCTCAAAAATAAAAATAAAAATAAAAATTTAAAAAAAGAAGCAGTAGACAGAGAGCAGGCAGTCTCCACAGCAGGACGCCAGCAGAGGAAGGAGATAAAAGTCACCAGTCCTCCCTCTGCTTCCCTGGGCTGCACCGGCCACTAACCAGCCTCTCTCCTGGACTCCAGGGCTGACCTCTTGGCCCGGGGCCACCACTGCTTCCTCATCCCTTGCATCCAGACCTACCCAGTTCCTTCTCGAGGTCCCTGGGAGCACCCCCAGGCCTGGTCCCGCCCTCACCTCCCTCTGCTTCCCTGGGCCTGCAGGACCCTCTGGCCTCTCTCCTGGAAACCGGGGCTGACCTTTCAGCTTCCTGGTCCTTTGCATCCAGACCAACCCAACTCCTCAGTGAAGTTCCCAGGAGCCCTTGGGGCCTCTTCCCGCCCCCATCTCCCTTTGCATCTCTGGGTGGCATGGCCACCAGCTGCCCAAGACCAGCATCTTTCCTGGGCCCTGCTCCCAGGCCAGTCCAACCCCCAAATTCCTGAGGCCAAAATCTTTCCTGGAGGGATCCAGACCTTAGGAGAAAGTCTGAGAGCATCTGATCCTCGTCTGATTTAGGCGTCTGTGGGAACTCCTGAAGACAAAAGCAATCCAGCCACTCCAATATAAAATCAAAAGAGGGAACCGGAAGCTTAGAGGAACCAGCTTTTCATGCCCCAAAAGTAAACCACAAAGGCACATAAAGTTTACAAAAAGAAGCAGGCCTAAACTTGAAGGCTTGAGTCTCACACAAGAATCAGAAACTACAAAAGAAATTCACATGTCTAAAAGCACAGAGAAAAAATAATAGCATGAAAAACCAAAATAACATATCCCCAACCAAATACCAATGTCCTCTAGA
>NW_008355812.1:551309-552694 GCF_000622305.1 Nannospalax galili
AAAACAAAAAGAAATCAAAGAACTGAAAGGAGATAGGGATAAACTTCTGAATGAATTCAGAAAAGAGCTAGAAATATTGAAGAATACTCAGGCTGAAATGAAGAAGGAAGTGAAACACTCAGTAAGCCAATTAGAAATGACAGATGAAAGCCTCACTAATAGGATGAATGAAATAGAAAACAGAATATCAAGACTGGAAGATAAAGAGGACGAACTGGACCACTCAAGCAAAGATTATGAAAAATTTAAGAAATCACAAGAATGGAATATGCAGGAATTGAGTGATACCATAAAAAGACCAAACTTGTGAATCATAGGCATACAGGAACGAGAAGAACCCCAAGACAATGGCATGGACCAGATCTTCAACAGAATTGTGGAAGAAAATTTCCCAAACTTAAAGAAAGACATGCCCATACAAATACAAGAAGCATACAGAACACCAAACAGACAGGACCAGAACAGAAACTCTCCATGGCACATCGTAGTAAAAACAGTACACACACAAAACAAAGAGAAAATTCTGAAAGCTGCACAAGAGAAACAACAAGTCACACATAAAGGAAAACCCATTAGGAGCACAGCTGAGTTTTCAATGCAAACTATGGAAGCCAGAAGAGCCTGGACCAAAGTATTCCCAGTGTTAAATGACTACAGATGCCAACTCAGATTACTATATCCAGCCAAAATGTCTATTATAGTTGAAGAGGAAAGAAAAATCTTCCATGACATAAATAGGCTGAAGGAATTCTTGTCCGCAAAACCAGCCCTTCTGAGAATTCTAGAAACAATACAAAGAGCTGAAGAAAGAAATGACTATACCCAAGGGGTTGCAGAAAGTCAATGAAGGTATAACTGTGGAAAAGTATAGCTATATCAAGACTGTAAACAGAAATAAAAGTGACAGGGCTCAATACACATCTTTCATTAATAACCTTAAATATTAAAGGACTGAACTCCCCACTCAAAAGACACAGCCTAGGTGAATGGATTAAGAAACAAAACCCAGGCTGGGCATGGTGGTGCATGCCTTTAATCCCAGCACTCGGGAGGCAGAGGCAGAGGGACCTCTGTGAGTTCAAGGCCAGCCTGGTATACATAGTGAGTTGCAGGACAGCTGGGGCTACAAGGAGACCCTGGCTCAAAAAGACAAAAAAAAAAAAAAGAAAGAAAACTCATCTTTTTGTTGTCTGCAAGAAACTCATCTCACTTTCAAGGACAGACACTATCTTAAAGTAGAAGGATGGAAAAAAATATACCAATCAAATGGTACTAAGAAAAAAGCAGGCATAGCAATTCTAATATCTGACAAGATAGACTTTAAACTAAAACTAATCAGAAGAGATAAAGAGGGCCACTTCATTCTGATCAAAGGAACAATGAAT
>NW_008355812.1:552778-553831 GCF_000622305.1 Nannospalax galili
AAGACCCAGATTAATCCCAACTCATTAATAGTAGGGGACTTCAATACCCTGCTGTCTCCATTAGATAGGTCAACAGGACAGAGAGTTAACAAAGAGACATCAGAATTAAACAATACCTTATATCAAATGGACTTAACAGACATCTACCAAGTATTCCACCCAAGCACCAAAGGACATACTTTCTCCTCAGCACCCCATGGAAATCTTCTCCAAAATAGACCATATACTGGGGCACAAAACAAATCTCAACAAATGGAAAAAGACTGAAATAATTCCATGCATTCTATCAGACCACAATGCAATAAAACATAACAATCAACACCCGAAGAAGCCCTAATCACCACATGAACACATGGAGATTAAACAACACACTCCTGAATGATGAATGGGTCAAAAATGCAATAAAGCTTACAATCAACACCAGAAGAAGCCCTAGGCACCACATGAACACATGGAAATTAAACAACACACTCCTGAATGATGAATGGGTCAAAGGAGAAATTAAGAAAGAAATGAAAGCATTCTTGAAACTAAATGAAAAGGACAACACAACACGACAAAACCTCTGGGACATGCTGAAAGCTGTTCTTAGAGGGAAGTTTAGAGCTCTAAGTGCCTACATCACAATAAATGACTTAACATTGCAACTCAAGACACTTGGAAAAGCAACAACAAATGAAACCCAAACCCAGCAGACAAGAAGAAATAACAAAAATCAGGGCAGAAATTAAAGAAATCGAAAGAAAGAAAACAATCAAAAGAATCCACAATTCCAAGAGCTGGTTCTTTGAAAAGATAAACAAGATTGACAGACCGCTAGCCCAGTTAATCAAAAGAAAGAAAGAGCACCTCCAAATCAACAAAATCAGAGATGAAAGGGGAAACATCACAACAGACACCAGAAAGATACAGAACATTATAAGGGAATACTTTAAAAACCTATATGCTGCTAAATTTGAAAACCTAAAAGAAATGGATGGACAGATATCTAAAGGCATAGGAACCACCAAAACTAAACCAAGAAGACATTAACAGCTTAAACAGACCCATAAC
>NW_008355812.1:554224-556146 GCF_000622305.1 Nannospalax galili
CATTTATGTTCAAAGTCCTACAGGGAATTGCATTGGAGGTAACAAACCTCAACGCAATGAGAGCCACATACAATAAACTCACAACCAACATCATTCTAAATGGAGAAAAACTGGAAGCAGTAGCATTGAAATCAGGAACCAAACAAGTCTCTCTGCTATCTCCACTCCTTTTTACCATAGTGCTTGAAACTCATGAAGAGCAATAAGACAAGAGAAGGAAATTAAAGGAGTAATAATTGGAAAAGAAGAGCTCAAATTATCCCTTTTGCAGATGATATGATATCATATCTAAGGGACGTGAAAAATTCCACCCGAAAACTCCTAGAAATTATTAACACGTTCAGTAAAGTGGCAGATTACAAAATTAACCTACAAAAGTCTGTAGCCTTTCTATATACCAATAACAAATAATCAGAGAAAGAGCACATGAAAACACTCCCCTTCATAATAGCTGCAAAAAAATAAAATATCTCATAATAAACCTGACCAAAGACATTAATGCCTCTACAATGAAAATCTTAAATCTTTAAAGAAAGAGATTTAAGAAGACATCAGAAGATGGAAGGCCCTCCCATGCTCATGGATTGGAAGAATTAATATTGTGAAAATGACCATCCTACTAAAAGCCATTTATAGAGTCAATGCAATGCTGATTAAAATCCCCATGACATTTTTCACAGAATTGGAAAAAACCATCCTAAGATTCATATAGAAGCACAAAAGACTTCAGATAGCCAAAGCAACCCTGAGCACTAAGAGCAATGCTGGGGGGATTACTATACCAGATTTTAAGCTGTATTACAGAGCTATAGTCATAAAAACAACATGGTACTGACACAAAAATAGAGCCATAGGTCAATGTAACAAAACTGAAGACCCAAATATGAGTACATGGAATTTCAGCCTCCTGATATTTGAAAAAGGGGCCAAGAACATTCACTGGAACATTCACATGTTCAGCAAATGGTGCTGGCAAAACTGGATCTCTGCCTGTAGAAGAATTAAACTAAACCCCTATCTTTCACTCTGCACAAAAGTCAATTCCAAATGGATCAAAGACCTCAATTGAAGCCTGAAACTCTGAAACTGTTAGCAGAAAACAGTGGCAAAAACCTGCAAGATACAGGTGTAGGAAAGGATTTTCTAAACCAGACATCAATTGCTCAGGAAACAAGGTCAAGAATCAATAAATGGGACCTCATTAAACTATAAAGCTTCTATGGCATCAAAGGAGGCAACCAGGGAAGTGAAGAGAGAACCCATAGAATGGGAGAAAATCTTCACCAGTGACGCATCTGACAGAGGTTTAATATCCAGAATATATACAGAACTCAAAAAACAGAGAATCAAGACAAGAAGTAACCCAATTAAAAGATGGACTAAGGAGCTGAACAGAGAGTTCTCAAAAGAAGAAGTAAAGATGGCTATGAAGCATCTTAAAAGGTGTTCAACGTCATTAGTAACTAGTGAAATGCAAATTAAAACCACTTTAAGATTTCATCTTAACCCAGTCAGACTGGCTAAGATCAAAAGGATGTTGGAGAGGATGTGGGGAAAGGTGAACACTCATTCACTGTTGGTGGGGCTGCAAACTTGTTCAACGCCTATGGAAAGCAGTGTGGAGAATTCCTAAAAAACTACAAATGAACCTACCATTTGACCCAGTTATACCACTCCTTGGCATATACCCAAAGAACTCATCCTATTGCAGAGACACTTGTATATCCATGTTTGTTGCTGCTCTTTTCACAATAGCTAAGAGATAGAAGCAACCTAACTGTCCCTAATATGGTACATTTAGACAGTAGAGTTCTATTCAGCAGTAAAGAAAGATAAAATAATGAAATTTGCAAGTAAATGGATGGATCTAGAAACTGTTATACTAAGTAAAGTAACACAGACTCAGAAAAAAAAATTATGTT
>NW_008355812.1:556317-557102 GCF_000622305.1 Nannospalax galili
AAGGTAACCATATTATTCCTACAACCTACTGACATACATACCAGATCAAGAAATATATGTCTAGGTAAGGTTATTTGAGAACAATTGGTCTTTGCCCAAGATTTATCTATATGACACACAGTAATTAAAAGTTCCAGACTTGTGGAACTAAACTTCTTGGATGTTTAATAGACATACTTTGAGGCCTGTACTAATTTGGTCAGAGGGACATAAAGGACAGTTTTTACTCCTTGCCCTCCTAGGTCGATTAGTTCCAGGGGACTATGAGCATCTCTCAAAATGTCCTGTAATTGTGGTGGGTCACCTGTCCTCCTGATCAAGGAGGCCGAGAAGATCCCACGAGATGGGCTTGAACCAGTGTCCAGTCTACAAAGAGGGTCAACACAGAGGAAACATGCTTCCAAGTAAAGCCAGCCACGTTGGAGCAGGATCTTTGACTTATCTTCACATAGATGGAACTGGTAAAAGAAAGGAGCCTGGGGCTCCTCCCAAGCCCATGTGATCCCTAAGGAACAGATCCTCAAACGACCTTAAGAGTAAAAATACATTGGTTTATCTGGGTCAAATGTATGTCCTTGAACACCCAAAAGGAAAGTATATCCAAAGATTAAAGGAACCAATATAAGTTTTTAAGAGTCCATATGCATAGCTAAAGGCTACATAACAAGCAACAATGCCAGATAGGAAATACCTTCTTTTGAGTTTTTGGCCTGGGTGGCCCAAGGGACTCCCAGATAGTAACCCAGCATAGAACTGGGAAAATGAATAGCAGACCCCAATCTTAT
>NW_008355812.1:559375-560265 GCF_000622305.1 Nannospalax galili
GCTTTTTTTTTTTTTTCGTATTTTTGAGACAGGATCTTCCTTAGCCCCAGCTGGCTTGAAATCCTTATGTAAATCAGGCTGGCCTTGATCTCACAGAGATCTGCCTGTCTCTGCCCACTAAGTCCTAGGATTGATGGTGTGCATATCCAACACCAGCAAATGTGTATCTTTCTATCCAGAGATTAATGAAGATCATGGATTGTGGGGAGCCGCCTGCCGTCCCTGCAGACGCCATTACAAGATGGCGCTCACATCCGGTTCATGCTGAGCAGTAAATAAGTCAGTACGCATGCCCGAAGTAATTTTCCACCTTCTAGTCTCTGCCTACCTCGTGGCGTGATATGGGCTGATGAGTTTGCGACCAATCAAGAGTTGCCACGTCTAAGACGGGCTTACTAACCTATATAAGGGCTGGGTTTCCGACATTCGGGGTCTTCGCCCTGTAAGCTTATGCTCTCCCTCTCAAGATGCATTAAAGCTTTTCTGCAGAAGGATCCTGAGTGTGCCGCGTCGTTCTTGCTGGCGAGACGATAGCGCAGGACATAGCAGACAGTAGCAGGGATATCAGAATATAAGGGATCTAGTGGGGGGAGGGGGGCTATGGGAGGGTGCCATCTGGGAAGTGGGTGTATAGTTGAATAAGATGGTTTGGGATGTTCTGTGTGATACACACACACACACACACACACACGCACACACACACACACAAATCAACAATTTTTTTAATGTATTATATTTGAGGAAGAAGCATAAAAATTTACGTCATGTCAATTTACCACTGAAATCTACCCGATGACTTTATAGACATACACAGGCACCAAGGACCCAAGTGCAACCGATTATGAGTAGTAATAATCAGATACATACAGATTAGAGATGCATACACCAAC
>NW_008355812.1:560421-598798 GCF_000622305.1 Nannospalax galili
GACTCATTTATTGCAGGTGTTACAAAGCTTATAAAGGCACCTGGAACTCCCCCCCTCCCCACTGAGGGTGTATCTTAAGGATGGTCACGTGCTGGTCATGCACCCCTCAGCAGTGCGGAAGTCTTCTTCAGACTTTCAAAGCAAGCCAGACTGCACCCCCAGTAACTTCCTTTTGGATCTATGCAAGGTGGGGCCTTTAGGTCCCCACAGGTTCAATACTGTATAACTGTATTAATTCAAGTGTGAACCTAAAAATTTACAGCCAATCTTGAAAGACATGCAACTTTGCTCTGGAAATTGTTATTACTGAATATATTAAAGCTATAATGAAATGCTTCTTCTAATCATGAGGTTATTAAATTTTTTAAAAATTAAAATAATAATTCTTCAAAGCATTAAAATTTTCTCCTTAATAATTAGTAGATGTGAAAAACATTACCATTGAAATCTACCTGATGACTTTATATCCATGCTCAGATGCCAAGGAGCTCAGAAACTGACTCTGATTAGTAAAAATCAGATATATAGAGATTAGAAATACACATGCAAACATCTTAGTGTCAATTGCATTAAAAATGAATTTTTCTGTATGAAACTCTGTATTTTAATAATGAAATGGAGATCATTTGTAAAGGTTAAAACCTCTTTTAGTTTCATGTCTTATAGGGTTTATACTGAGTACAATTATTGTATAACTGTAATAATTCAACTGTAAACCTAAAAATTTGAAAGAGATGCATCTTAGCTCTGGGAAATGTTATTGAATATGTCAATGCTGTTGTAATGAAATGCTTCTTCTAATTATGTGGTTATTAAATAAATAACCTTTTTTTAAAGTCACCAGTCCTGCGTGGGAACTCTACCCAAATCTCTGGCCTCACAGGGCAGACGCCAAACAGTTGAGAAGGACAGAAAGAATTGACATTCTGTCTCAGCTGCATTCTCTGTAACAAAGAAACTGTTCAGTTTGGATTACAGTAAAACCACAAAATAGCAAGCAGGGCTCTTACTCATTCAAGAAATTCTCAGCCGGCCGTGGTGGCGCACGCCGTAGTCCCAGCACTCAGGAGGCAGAGGCAGGCAGAGGCAGACAGATCTCTGTGAGTTCAAGGCCAGCCTGGTCTACATAGTGAGTTCCAGGCCAGCTGGGGCTATAGGGAGACCCTGTCTCAAAAACACCAAGGAAAAAAAGAAATTCTCACTGATGTCCAGGCTTGAATGTGGCTCCTGTGTGAACTCTGCCCTCTGTGCTCAGTCCCTGGCTTCAGGTCCTTGGTGACTGTAGGAAGAGCAAAGGGTATGTTCTGTGCAATGCCCTTAGCAAGAGCCAAGAGCTGGCTGTCAACAGAGTACTCGGCCTCCTGGTCCTGCTTCTCCACACATCTGCTCCCACAGGCACCCCGACACTCCCACTTCCCCCCCCTCCACGGTCCCCCAGTTTCCCCCCCGCTGCCCTTTCTGGCTGCCCTGCCCATCCTGGGACATTCCCTGAGCACGCCCACTCTAGTGGCTCTGCCCAACGTTCCATCTGTTCTGCTCTTTTAATTTCTTCACAGCATCAGGTCACCTCAAGGTGTCCTATGTAGCTTCCTCCTCCCTCTTGTCACCCTTATGACCCCCGAGACCTGGGATAATGCCTGTTACATAGGTGGCCCTCTCTGAATGAGACCAAGTGGCTGGCTTGACTTGCAGCTCTGACACTTGCAAGCTGTGTGTATTGGTTATTTAACTTGTTGCTGTAACAAAATGCCTCACAGAAACAACTTTGGGGTATTTTGGCTCCCAGTTTCAGAGGGATTTCCATCCATCACAGCAAGGAAGGCAGGGAGTGGCTCTGTCTGTGCTGCTGGGAGTATGTGGCAGCAGCTAGATCATGTGGAGCAGACCATGATGCAGAGAATGCAGGCCAGAGCCAAGTAGAACCTTCAAGTGCTGTCCTTCATGACCCACCTCTGCCAGCCAGGTCCCACAGCCTAAGGATTCCACAATAACAAACCAGCACCCCTGCTGAGGACCAGGTGTTCAAACACATGAGCCTGTGGGTGACATTGCATATCTGAAACCATGACGCTGTGCTCTTCCATTTACCCTGCTCTTGGTTTCATCTATAAGGCAGGTAAGAATCATGGTGGGTTCATCAGATGACATGTTAAATGCTCAGAATCTCCTGGCATGTATTGAGGACCAATACAGTGTCAGGTGGTCCTGATGATGATGGTGATGTGAGGATGATGGTGATGGTGATGGGGCTGAGGATGGAGATGATGATGGCAAGGATGGAGGTGATGGTGATGATGTGAGATGATGGTGGTGAGGTAGCTGCGCTGGTTAGCTTTTGTCAACTTGACACAAACCTGGTCACACCTGGGAAGAGGGAGCCTCAGGTGAGGAATTTCCTCTATTGGATTGGCCTGTGGCCATATCTGTGGGGCATTTTCTTGCTAACTGATGTAGGAGGGCCCAGTCCACTGTGGGTGGTGGCATCGCTAGGCAGGTGAACCCAAGCTGTATAAGCAGAGTGAGTGAGCCAGGGGAGCAAGCCAGTGAGTGTTCGTTCATGGTCTCTGCTTCAGGTCCTGCTTTGGTTTCCTTTGATGATGGACTGCAGGCTGTGAGCCGAAATAACCCCTTTATGTCTATTGTTCTATCATAACAACATAAAGATCAGGAGGGTGGTAGTGGGGGTGAAGGTGGTGAAAGTCCTGGTGACCGTAGAGATGCCATCACACTGCCGATACCACCGACACTGACTGTGAGGGTAGTAGGTACAGTATTGCTGATAATGTTGGTAGTGGTGATGATGGTGGTGATAGTGCTATAAGTACTGTTGATGGTGGTGGGGGGGGTGAAGATGATGAGGGGAGACGGTGGGGTGATGGTGATATTAATGGTGGTGCTGATGGCAGTGATGGTAGGGTGGTAACAATCATGGTGGTGATAGTGATGCTGTTGGTGGTGGTGCTGATGGTGGTGATAGGATAGTGGTGGTGATGATGGTGATGGGATAGTGATGGTGATAAGGGTGGTGGTGTGATGGTGATGATGGTGGTGTTATTGGTGGTAGTAGTGATGATGGTGGGATGGTGATAGTAATGGTGGTGGTGGTGGTATAATGGTGATGGTGGTGGTGGTGGTGATTATGATTGTAGTGATGTTGTGGTAATGGTAATGTTAGTGGTGGTGGTGGTGATGAGGAGGAGGAGGAGGAAGTGGTGATGGTAATGATGGTTGAGGGTGATGGGGATGCCGGTGGTGATGATGATTGTGAAGATGTTGTGCTAATGGTGATAGTGGTGGTGAAGATGATGGGGAGGTGGTGATAGTGATGACGGTGGTGGTGACGGTGGTGGTGGTGGTGGTGGTGAGGGTGACGGTAGTGAGGTGACTGTGGTGATGGTGATAATGGTGGTGGTGGTGATGATGATGATGGTAGGGGGTTATGGCAATGTTGATGGTAATGGTGATTATAGTGAGGGTGATTTTGGTGATGTTGTGGTAATGGTGATAGTGGCAGTGATGATAAGGAGGTGGTGACAGTGATGCTGGTGGTGATGCTGGTGGTGTGGATGGTGGTGATGGTGATAACTGATGTGGAGAGTGAGGATGAATGAGGCTTCACCTGGGCCCAGAGACCTAAAGATCCCAGGAGCTCCTGGGGTCCTCCTGGCAGAGAACAAGTACCTCACAATTATGGTTTCACTGGAGTTCCATTCAGCTCAAAAGCGAATGGGTCATCTTCTGCGAAACTCCAGCACACGGGACCCACAGTACCACACAGTTGAGATGCTTAGCAGTGTGAGGGCCACATGTCAGGAACGTGGAGAAGAGGTCACCACACTTCACTGCATCACGGGGAATCTTCAGTAATAATAAGCTTCATCTTGATCTAAGGCCAAAAACGTTAAAGAGGCCTGTGGCAGGTAGGGTAGTTTAGTTCCATCTTGGGACTAGGGGCTAGAAAGTTTACCGATGGGCCACAGTCGATTCATTTCGCCACTTGCTTTTCATTCACAAAAGTTTATCAAATATCTGCTCGGTACCACGAGGAAGCATGAGGTGCTGTGATATCAATGAGTAAATCACAGCCCGGGCACCTGGGTGGACAGCAGAGCAGGCAGGCCCAGCATTCACTGTCTGTCCCAGGAGCAGTTCCAAGGTGTGGTTTTGCTTGTGAGGAGCCATCGTCAGGTCTGCAGAAAGGTTGTGTAGGATCCAGGCTGAGGCCAGAAGAGCACAGGGACCTTGACCTGGTTTCATTTTTGTTGTTGTGATAAAATATCCTGACAAAAACCAACCCAGGAAAGGAACCTTGTAGCTTGCGGTTCAGGTTTCCATCCATAACTACAGGAGAGTCAAGGCAGGAACTTAGAGCATCACATCTGCAATCAGGAGCAGAGAGAAACGAATGCATGCACACTTGCCTGTGCTCAGCAGGCTTTTGTCCTCTCTTGCCAAGCCCAGGGAATGGTGCCCCCACAGTGGGCCGTGTCTTCCTACATCAAGCAATCCCCCACAGATATTCCCACAGGCCAACCTGATCCGAGACTCTCTTTCCAGGTGATTCTAGGTTGTAGCAAACTGACAATTAAAAACAAACCATCACAGGCCTGAAGCCTGGAGAAGGGGACGGAGGCAAAGGATGCACCTCCTGGGAGACGCTCTCTGCTTCGTGTGCCTGTGAGGAGGGCAGGCAAAGCAGCCTCAGCCGACAGAGAAGCGGAGCAGGACAGCTACACCGGGTTGGGCTCTCCCTCCTTGACGACTGGAGTGGGTACCCCGGAGGCGGTCCATTCATCGGGTAAACACGAGGGCAGGGCAGGCCTGGGGGCCGACCAGGCAGGACTCACTTGGCAGGACACCCTGCCAAGTCAGGGCATTCAGGCTCTACCCCTCAGCAATGCAGCCTCAGGGAACAGCTGCACAGGCAGTCCCTGAGAAGTCTGAGGGCGTGCCCAGGCAGGCAGACTGGCCAGGGAGGCACCCCAAAGGCCCCTCCCGCTGCTTTTGGAGGGGTCCCCACGGGAAGAGTACCCTCCCTGAAGTCATCACCCACATACTATTGGAATGAATTGCCTTGTTTCAAAACAGCTTAGGAAAATACTTCACAAATCCCTGGTGACAATAAATTAAATCAACACTAGTTCTGAGGCAAGCTAAAAATATTCAAATACAGATGGGGTGTAGAAATCAGGCCTCCTAGATTAGGCAGCTGGGGGATACAAAAGCAGCCATGTGAACAAGCCCAATTCCATTTTATGTAAAGAAAAAAACTCATTTTCCTCCTTTCCACTTTTTTTTTTTTTTTTTGTCTTTTCAGGAAATACAAAACCTAGTATAATTAAATTATTCTTTTCCTATTTATCTAAGTAGCAGGTGGAAAAATCCTGTAATTAATCCTTTCAATACTCTGAACCCAGGATAGTAAGAGAGATTTAATTTCATTTATTGAATGAACCAACTGGAAAGTTTGTTATTCAAGAAGTGTTTAGGAGCCAGCATGGTGGCCCAGGCCTGTAAACCAGCTACTCTGGAAGCCGAGGCGGGGGAGTGCAAGTTCAAGGCCAGCCTGGACAACTTAGTGAGATGCTGTCTCAAAATAAAAAGTAGAAAGAGCTGGGTGTGGTGGTCCATGCCTTTAATTCCCACTCTTGGGAGGCAGAGACAGGAGGAGCTCTGAGATTGAGACCAGCCTGTTCTCCATAATGAGTTGCTGGTCAGCTGTGGGTACAGGGGGATCCAGTCTCAAGACTGAAAATCAAACAAACAACAAAAAAAAGTAGGACGCGGCTTGGGATGTGGTCGGTACTGGTCTGTGATAACTGAGCACATCTGCAGAAATACTCTGTCTAAATTATGTCGCATTTGGAGCTGGAGAGCTACTCAGTGGTTACAAAAGAGCATCAGCTTCTCCTGTAGAGGATCTGGGTTCAGTTCCCAGCACCCACATGATAGCTAACAACCATCTTTAACTCCAGTTCCAGGGGATTTGATACCCTCTTCTAACCTTGGTAGGCATTGCACACACATGGTACACTTACACACATGCAGGCAAAATGCTCATACACATAAAATATAAATAAGTAAAATTTAAATTATAGTGCATTTATGGGTGTCTGGGAGTGAGGACCCAGCATAGTTTTGGGGGGCACACAATTCAACCACAGCAGCATGTCATGCAGGTGGGGGCTGCTCAAAGAAGTGACAGTTTAAAATGTTAAGGGTGGATGGGGCTGGAGAGAGCCTACCATATGTTGAGCAATGGTGGCTTTCCTCCTTAGCTCAACAACTTGGTGTTTCCTGGGGCAAGAAGCCTGGCTCCTCGTATTAGTTTTCTCAGGCATTAAAATGAAATACCACAGTAGAACTCACCTCGGAGCACTGTCTATGCATTAAACAAGTGGCTGCTGCTAGGGAGCTTACAAGGGTGCCCCACAAGGTGTAGTAAACACAGAGAATCCTGCCAGCTAATCCAGCCATGACCTTCAGTCAGCTAACACATACCAAGCCCAGTACATTGGATACCTGGGTCAGTCTCTCCATGTTGGAAGCAAGGTGTGGGCTGGGCCCACTGTCTCTGACATCTGCCAGGAGTACTTGCCCTGCCCGGCCTTTCTAGCATGTGAAGGCACTCCTTGGAGCTCCTTGGTTTGTAGCCCCAGCACTGCAGTCTACCTCTGTGGGCCTCTGCACCTCTTTTCTGAAGCCCTTACCCTTGGCTCACTCTCATGACCTCATCTTCACTAATCACACCCACCTGCAGTGACTCACTTCAGACCAAGTTCACCCTCTGGGTCTGGGGGTTAAGGACTTCCTCATACATCTTTGGGGGACACAATTAAATTCATATCAGTACCAGTGACATTTTTTTCTGGCAGAAATCAATGGGACTACCTAGTATGTTCTTAGCTGCCCAAAGGCTCCAACACACCCCCAGAGCCCTGCCCCCAGGCCACCCTGGGAGGGTCTCTTGGCCCTGTGGGCTGTGAAGAGGAAGACGAGGACTCCCTTGTTTAAAAGCTGGGTTTCAGCTGAGTGTGGTGGCTCAGGCCTTTAGATCCAGCACTTGGGAAGCAGAGGCATATGGATCTCTGGGAGTTCAAGGCCAGCCTGGTCTACATAGTGAGTTCCAGACCAGCTGGGGCTACAGGGAGACCCTGTCTCAAAAAGATCCCCCTCCAGAAAAAGAAAGCTGGGCTTCGTCCAACCCTCAGCCCCTGCCAGGTAGACATGGTCGCCCTACTTGCAGGTAAGCCAGCTGCATCTCAGGGTGGGGCCTTTACCCCTCTCATGCACCAGACTTGGCCCACTGTCCATCTGATTGCCTCCTTTGGGGGTAGCACCCCAAAGTTTGGCTCTGGGGTACCTCACTTCCAGGCCCTGTGGGCACCTGCTAGCCATCAGGGTTTTTATAACACTCTTGAAGAAAGGCACGGACGCTGCAGTTTGTTTTATGTTAAAAAAAAAAAAGAATCTTATACACCGAACACTCCCTCTAGGCTTACAGCCCTTCTCCTTGCTTTGGGATTGATGGTGTGTCTTGTGACATGATGATGACAGCAAACGAGGCTGTTTTTAGAAATCTTCACAGCTAGCAGAATACTGACCCCTTGGGTCTCTGTGGGGTGCCACTGGTCCACTCTTTCAGCACCCAGCTGATCCCACCCTCCACTCCCTTCAATAGCCCTGCGGCAGCATAGGCATAGATCACACATCATATAGCATCCTAGAACATCAGAGCACAGAGGTACCAGGGCGTTTATGGCCAGGATGAGTGCTCTTCAGAAAGCCTGCTGCCATTGCTCCTCAGCCTCCCATGCTCCTGAAATAACCTCCTGTGATTTTCCCCTGCACACCTAGAAAGAGGGAGGCCCTGTGCAAGCAAGTCACTTCCCATCAGCCCACAGGACACTCACCTGTAGAGGCAGGCAAGCCCCTGTGGTGGTACCTGCCCAGGGGGATCACCACTATTCACCCCAATAAGTAGCTCTGGCATTGGTACACCTTGCTCCAAAGCCTGGCTGGAGAGTCCATAGAGGGAGCCCGGGAAGTTACTTGACTTCGCAGAGCCTCACATGCTCTCCTACGCAGGGGCTGTGCTCAGAGCGACTCCTTCCCTCCTGGAGGCATGCAGATCTGCGGATGGTGGAGGTGGAAAGGAACTCCCATGTGGCCGGTGCGGCCCTTGTCATCACCCCACTTTGTAAACGAGGAAACTGAGGCTGGTCTGCATTCCTAGAAGGCAAATTGACTTGGCCAGTCACTTAGAGTCCATTACTTAGAGCCGGAGGTGAGACTTACTGTCATGGTAGCAGGAGTGTGTGGAGTTGGGGACAGCCCACTTATGGTGGCCAGGGAGCAGAGAGGGCTTGCAGAAGCTGGCTTCTCCTTCGCCCCTTTTGATTCCATCTAGGTTCCCAGCTTATGGGATGGTCCCACACACATGCAGGAAGGGTCGACCCTGTTAATTAATGCTATTTGGAAATGAGTCTCAAGTGTACCCAAAGGTGCTTCACAGTTGAAGGTTCTGTTGGGCTGACAATCCAGAGAGATAAACAGGGCACAGACTGATTAATCTTGGAAGTGAAAGATGGACCATCACTACAGACCCCGGGACTGCAACAGGCAAGTCAGGGGTGCCGAGAACACTGCCACAGATCTCATAACCTTGATGAAATGAAACAATCTCTTGAAAAACACAATGTTGCAAAACCAGCATAAGAAATATTCTGGGCTGGAGAGATGGTTCAGCAGTCAGGAGCACTGCTGTTCTTACAGAGGACCTGGTTCAACTCCCAACACTTACATGGTGGCTAACAACCACCTATAACTCCAGTTCCAGGTGATCCAAAGCCCTCTTATGACCTCCGTGAGAACTGGATGACATGGCTGCAGTTACATACATGTAGGCAACACACTCATACACATAAAATAAAAATAATAAATAAAATATTTTTAAAATTGTAAAAAAAAAAAAAAAAAAGGCCAGGTGTGGTAGCACACACCTTTAATCCCAGCACTCAGGAAGCAGAAGCAAGTAGGTCTCTATGAGATCAAGGCCAGCCTGGTCTACATAATGGGTTCCAGGCTAGCTGGGGCTACAAGGAGAGCAGAGGATCGCCATCACTGAGTAAACTGGGTGCACCCCAGTTTACTGTCCTGACCCCTCTGCTCCTCTCCAGTGAGCTGGAGCACCGGCAATCCCATGGGCCCCTCTGATCTGGGCCTCCCCTACCGCCCTTGGTCCGCAGACATTCAGCCCGCACTGAAGTAGCTCTGCCCTGAGTGTCCGAGCCCCGTGGGTCTGGTGGTCCTCCAGGGTCGTCTGGACGACTCCAGGGCTGTCCGGGGGACTTTGGGGCTCAGTTTGAAGAGCCTGATCCTCATAGAAGCCATACCGTGTGAGATCTAGATCTCCTTTCCAGTCAGTTGGTGTTTGCTAACTGGTTCTCGTGGGAATGACTTTTATCTAACTTTGTAACTGGTTAATGTTCTGCCATCATTTAACACTATCCCAGCTTGTTCAAAATGTAAACAAGCTTACTAGACCTTGGGCTCCTCCTGTAGCCTAAACAAACACCTTCAATCCCTCGTGAGCCCTCCTTGCCCTTGACCCAGAATAGTGTGTGTGTTTGCATATGTGTGCACATGTATGTGTATGTGTGAATGTGTATGTATGTGTGTGAATGTGTATGTGCATGTGTGTGTGTATATGTGTATGTGTGTGTATATATGTGTGAATGTATATGTGCATGTGTGTGTATGTATGAATGTGTGTGTGTGTGTGTGTGTGTGTATGTGTGTGGTGTTTCCCCTGTCCAGCTCCTGCTCAGCCCACTCTACAGGACCCCGCAGTCACTGTGTCCATGTATAGTCAGAGCACTGAGGAGATGGGCTGGATGCCGCCCAAGGTCACAGGGCTGAAGCATCTCCACTGCTCTCCACCCACTCGGCTTCATGGAGCTGCTTACAGTCCAGTGTATGCTTGTAGGGAAGGCTGCTGTGTGCTCTCCAGAAGCTGAGCCATGTGTCTTGGAAGCCCACATACCACACACCTTGTTCACACTCTCAGACTGAGGCCCTGAGGGTGGACTCTGAGATTCCCAAGGTCAAATCAGGTCAGGTGATGAGAGCCCTGGGCAGGCACGGATGATATGGTGGGTGGTGGTCCTTAGCCACCCCAGGGACAGAGCAGTTCTGTCCCTGAGAGGTTCCCTGTCCCCTACCTCTTGGGCAGGAGTGAAAGCTCTGTCAATACTGTCAGGGTGACAAATGACCATGTCACACACAGGCGAAGGGCTGCCTGGAACAGGTCAGGACATGCCTGTCCCCAGGGTCCCACACAGAGTCCCAACAAGTCAAACCTGGCAGGAGACTCAGGAGCCTGGGCTGCTGCAGATTCCAGTTTTAGAGCCGTAAAGAACTGCCTGCATCCTTCTGACTGGCCTTCCTCATGTCAGCTTGCGGTGGGACGAAAAGCAGGGCTGTAGAGAGCACTAGGCTAAGAGTCTGCAGCCCTGGGCCATGGCGTTACTTTCCAGACCCACACATTGTGTTTCCCATGTCTCAGAGAACCCTGCACAGCGCCATGTACTCCTCCCAGCAGCCCTCCAGGTGGGGCCTCGTTACACACAGAGAAACTAAGGCAGGAGACAAACAGGTGCTTCTTACTGACTCACAGCTGGGCAGTGGCAGGATGGACATAAAGTCCAGGGAGGCGGTCTCCGCAGACCACCTGACCCTCTGTGGCTTCCTTCTGGCAACTTGCTCTCCCCATCTGGGAACCCCGGAGAATGAGCCACCTGACCAGGTCACTGTGAGAAGCTCAGGCACAAGGGAGGAGACGTTTGTGGGATAAGCCTAGTCCAGATGCTTTGTGTCACAGGGACAGAGTTGAGCGTGGGACCCAGCTCTGGTCAGAATCTGACTTCACCACACAGGACATGTGAGCTGCCTTCACCAGGTCATTACCTGTAAAATGTGCCATGTGCCACCCCTCTGGCTGAGCTCTGCCTCCCCAAGGGGTAACAGGGCTGCTGAGCCAGCAGATGGGGGACCAGGGCATGAACAAGGACACATTGTTTCTAAACTTCAGCATGTCTCCTTGGTTAGACTGCCCCAGCTCCCAGTTCCTTCCCACTCTCCAGTCTGTACCATCCTTCCATGGGGGTCCCCCCCTCAAGATTGGCGTTAGTTCCAGGATATCCAGTAGCGGTAGATAGTGCTGTCTTTTACCCTTTTCTGAGTAATCCACCCTCTATGTCCCACAAGGAGGTCAGCCATGCCTCCTATAATCAGTCACAGTGCAGGAAAGGCCTTGGCGATTTTCACTTAAGAGTGGAGGATCAGACTTAGGAGTAGTGATAGTGGGCCCCCAGCCCCAGAGCTGGGCTCTGCTGTGGGCACAAATACCCCTGGTCTGGACATTAAAACCCTCATGCCACCCACAATCCCCCTTGGGAACCCTGCCTAGAATTCTTGTCCCATATGCCCTCTCATCCTGGTTCCCAATTCTTCCAGGGTAGGTCCTGATACAGCCAGATCAGGGGAGGCTGGAGAGGATGCAGCCTGGTGCCTCAGAGCAAAAACTCAACTGGTACCATAGTGCATGGTGCTCGTGATGCCATCAGGTTGCCTCTGTGGGGTGCAGCAGCGGCAGCAGCTCCCAGGCCACCCCCAATCCAGATGACAACTGCTAAGCCATGTGCATATCCTGTCCTAAAACTCTGTTGGGGAAGGAAACAGCCACACTTGAAAACAGGAGTCCCCAGATAGTTCCTAATGGCTCTTAGCAGCAGGATCCTGCTCCTCTACAATTATATAACTGGCAAACCTAAGATGCAGAGGAGACAGGTTATTTAACCCAGGAGTCTCCGCACTTAGGCCTTGGGTCAAGAAGCCCTAGGCTTCATCAAACCCTAAGCCAGTGTGTCTCAGAGTTTGATGGAGGGACAGCCTGCCATGAGCCACAGCCTGGTGGGGCTGGGACTTTGCCCTCAGAGGGTCAGGGTCGCAGGGGTACAGCCCACGCGGTAAACAGCTCTTCCAAGGAAAGTCAACCCTGGCTAGCCACTGGTTCCTTGTATTTGAGAAGTGTAAAAGAGGTCAGAGTTCTGTACATAAACACACTTTCAGAGGCCTTCTCCCGCCCGCCCTGTGAGGCCTGGAGCAAGTTACTCTCCCTGCCCCTCTGACCTTTAGTCCTCACTCATGACAAGACAATCTGAAAACCTGAACACAGACATCTCTCTGGAGAAGACATCCAAATGGCCAGGGAGCTCAATGCCATGTCAGTAAGGAAATGCCACCAAGGTGGTTAGACTCAAAAGAGACAGGTGTTGGGAGGATGTGTAGAAAATAAAGGTGTATACACTGCTGTCGGGAGGGCAGAATGGTCTAGCTATAGGAAAAAAAGCCAAAAGTACAGTGATGTCTTAGACAAGAGTTATCCCTTGACCAGCAATTGCATGCCTAGAAAAGTAAAAACATCCATACAAAACCCTGTAAACAAACATCCACACCAGCAACAGTCACCACAAGCAACATCCACACCAGCAACAGTCACCACAAGCATCCACACCAGCAAGTCACCACAAGCATCCACACCAGCAACAGTCACCACAAGCATCCACACCAGCAACAGTCACCACAAGCATCCACACCAGCAACAGTCACCACAAGCATCCACACCAGCTATTGTGCCCAAGTGAGAACAATCTCAGTTATCTATTGATTAGCAAAATGTGGCATTCTCATACTATGGAGTATTAAAGTCAGAAAAAGGAACTGGGGACCCACTCAAATCATAGCATTGCAAATAGGAAGCCAGACACAAAGTCCCCAGATCACATGATCTCACCCACGTGGCAAAGCCTGGGACATGGATGGCTGGTGGTGCCAGGCGGGGGCCAGAAGTGGGAGTGAGCTCATAGACACAGATCTGCTTCTTGGGGTTAGGAAACAGTTCTTAATCCAACGTGATGGTTGCATAACAAATGTGTGTATGAAATGTCACTGAACTGCATGCTTTTTAAAACTAGTGACTTTTGCCTCTGTTAAGAAAAAAAGAAAAGCGGGTGCTATGACCCTCCCTGGTGGACTAAGCTGACACCTGACACAGTGACCAGCCCTGGGTAAGAATGGGAATATTCTTGACATCAAGGGGCTGGAGCCAAAAAAGGAAGGAGCAAGTCCCAGGGGCTCCAGGGGAAGGGTGAAAGAGACAGGGGAGCCAGATAAACCCTGGATTTGCATAAATGAATATTCATCATGGAGGCCTCCCACTGAGCAGGAAATGCAAAGCCACAGGCCTCCAGTCTGTCAAGTACAGTCAGGACAGATTCTCAGGAGCCTGTGACCCAGGGGTGGGCTTGGTTTGAGCTCTGCCAATAACCCCCTCACTGACTCCAGCCCCTCAAACTGCTCCTGCTCTACTCAGGACCACAAAGCTTGGGGGTGCAGGAAGGGGTACACTGTTGCCCTCACAGGGAGGCTCCAGCTGGAATGGCAGACTTCACTTACCAGTGCCAGAGTGCCTCTCCACTCACCTCACCTGTACCCCTGCAGTCCGTGCTCCTTTGCCCAGTAGTGTGCCCAGCTCCCAGGGACCTCTGCCTCCCTAAGATCTCCACTTTACCCTCCTCACCCCATTGGATAGGCTCTGCATAACCCCCTTTTCAAAGCAGTGAACTGAGTCACTGAGAAGCAAGGTCACGTGACTTTGAGGATCTGTCACAGGGCTAGTGCCCGGGAAATGGAGTTAGTCCAGAGGGTGTGCAGAGGGGAAATAGCAAGGTCACAGTAGGGGGCTGTTTATGATAAGTCTCAGTTGCTATCTGAGGACATTCTTATCTTTTTGGTTGGTGGGACCAGTGGTCTGCTAGTAAATACCTTTCAAAGAGGTTTTTTATCTGTTAGCCATGGAATATACCAGAAAAAGAGGTAGGCAAAGAAATGACTATTTAGGGGCTAAAGATAGCCTGAGATATGGTAATTGAGTTCTGAACCTGCAACATTCCAAACTCTCCACAGTCACCAGAGCTCTCACCAGTTAATCAGCCTTGCAGAAGAAAGTCTAGTTTGAAGACTCATGGTTTTTCTGGGAACTTCCATTCACACAGGGGACATGGCTCTTGAGGGAACACTTGTCACTGTGACTGGGAATGGTCCACCTCAGCTGCAGTGACTCAGAGCTGGGCCCAGGGTACAGATGCAGGATGCAGGATGTGGATGTGAATTCAGGATGCATGCAGGGTACACGCAGGGTACAGATACAAGACGTGGGACGCAGGTTGGATAACAGCATGTGTACAGGGTGTGGAGGTGGGGTACCTCCAATGCATGCATCAACACAGCTCATCTTCCACGCCCTCAGGCCGTCTTTGACCCTGATGCCATGTTGTTGGGACAAGATGGAGATTCAGAGTGTATACCCAACTATGCTAAGTGCCTTGGGTAAGCCCACAGTGACAACATTCATGACCCAAGCTCTCTGAGAAGTTCACCCAGACTGTCCTGAACAGAAGACAGAGACCTCCAGCGTGCATAGTGAGACCAGGTCAAAGGGGTGACAGGTAGGTCACCCAACTACCAGAGGTATGGCTGTCTCCATAAGGGGCTCTGCCTCTGAGATTCCTAAGGTGTCCATAGCCCAAAAGTTCATAGATGACTTTGAGGAGACAGCCACCCACACAACATGACTTAGCACCTGAACCCATGTGTTCCCGTAGCCAGGGAGGCACAGGGCCAGAGTCAGCCACCAACAAGCCACTGTCACCAAGGCCTAGAGTAGCCCAGAGCGGGCATGCCCACTTCTCGGCATACAGATGACTTGGGTGGGTCCCCACAGGGATGGAGGATGCCAGATTCCCACCAGTGGTAGCTGCTGTCTGCAGTCCAGGCCAAATAGTAAGACTGTCTCAAATCAACAAAAGGAACAGAAACGTCCTGAACCATTGTTCACCACCTACTCCGAAGACCAAGTAGTACCCACAGCAGCTCAGGTATCCTAGGCTAATCCAGGATCACCAGCTGCATGCACTGTGGTGGCTCTGCAGCTGCAGCAAGGGAGGCTGGGAATGGCCACCATTTCCCACCCCATCTGTCAGCCCAGCCCGGTGCTTCACAGTCTACAACATGGAGCCAGCAAGATGGCTCAGCAGATCACAGCACCAGAGTTTGATCACCAGGACTCACGTGGTAGAGGGAAAGACCTAACTCCCACAGCTTCCGAGCCCACATCGCTGATCTCTGGTCCTTGGTGCAGCCCACCAGGACCCAGTGACGCTGAGCTCAGCGGGAGGATGGAGCACTTCCTGTCTGCTGACACAGATCTCCCCTGGCTCTGTGGTCTCATACCTTTCTGTTTTTCACAGGCCTGAGTTACTGGAGTCTGCCCTGGGCTGTCAGTGGACAAAATCACAGTGGAATTAAAAACAGATAATGACTGTCATCCAAACTGATCACAGCCAAATCCCCCAGGGTCATGAACACAGCTTTGAACTTGATGTGAAACCACGAGACTGCCAGCCTCCCTCAGAGAAGTCAAGAGAACAACAGAAAGGCTTTCACAGAGAGGGCCCTCAGCACGAAGGCCTCAAGAATACATGGCCTCCTGCCTTGTCTCCAAACAGATGTATCCCAGCACAGCAGAGCCATGTGGGCACTGGCCTGGCACTCCCAGCTCTGCCGGCAGCCTGGAGGGTTTGGAACGAGAGAACACCCAAGTGCAGATTATGTGGTTCAGAGAAAAGTAGTGGGATCCAGAGCCTGTGGGCACATTGATGTCCAAATGCTGGGCTGGAGGTGTTTAACATGTTCTGTGTGCCTTAAAAGAAAGCACAGGGACCTGGAGAGATGCTCAGCGCTTAAGAGCACTGGTTTTTGTTGTAGAGGACCCAGATCCAGTTCTCAGCGAACACATGGGGGGTAACAACTGTCATTAACTCCAGTTCCAGGGGATCCAACTCCTTCTGACCTCTGCGGTCACTGCACAACACGGAGTGTACTTACATACATGCAGGCAATACACTCATACACATAAAATAAAAATAATAAAATATTTTAAAAAAAGAAAGCACAAACCTAAAATGGCCAGCCCTGGCATATAGCTAGAGCAGTGACGCTTTCTGAGGGTCTAGCATGGGACTGACTGGTCAGGGGGGTGTTAATATATCCACCAGGTGGGGTTCACCAGATGATTGGCCATACCCCAACACACATGCCTCACTCTGATACACGTACCATACTCCAACACACACCCCAATACACTCTATACCCTGACACACACCATACCTCAACATACACACAATACACAACATACCCATCACACCCAACACACACATCCTATATCTTGAAATATCCCAACACAACACACTCTAATACACAACACTCTAACACACACATACTTCACCCTAACACAGACATACTACACCCCAACACATATATACTATCCCCAAACACACACTTTAACACACACCAAAACACCCACACATTGACACACACCCCAACACTCAAACCCCAGCACACCAATATACCCACATACTGACACACACACCCTACTCCACAACACGTTATCATCACACTGCAGTACACACATTCACCTATATGAACACACATACCCCTCATACATACACATCATACATACACATCAGCACACTCAGACACACCAGCACACACGTATGTGTACAACAGCACACTCAGACAGCAGGAGCTCATGGGGAAGAATAGGCAGCAAGGAACAGTGCAGTGGGCCTTGTGCAGGACAGCTGAGGGCCTCTAGGCTACTCCATGGCACCAAGTGGAGGCTGAACTCTGTCCTCTATCCCATGGCAGCGCACTCTGAGTCACAGCCAAAATCCTTCCAGTGACCACAAAGGCCCTTTTGCTCACAGATGTGCCAAGGACCCCAGGATGGTTTCCCTGCCTATTCCTTTACCTAGAGTCCCTCGCTCCCCTCATGTCCCACATGGCTCACCTCCCATGTCCCCTGGAGCCCTCCATGGAGCTCTGGTCCAGAGTATAAAGTGCCCCCACACTGTTGTCCTGTGTCTTCTCCCACAGCATGGACCAACCCTAGTCGATTTGGCCTATATACTGTCTAGTGCCCTACTTCCTCAATAAGTTTTATAAAGAAGCTGCTTGGCAGAAATTCAAATTCCTCTAGGGTTAGCACTTCTTGAAATCCAAATATATGTTCAAGGTTATACTCAGTGCATTCTGCTTATCAACTGTGTTGTTTTGGTCAATCCCATAAGGTCAAGCTCTGACCACTCAGAGTGAGGCACAGGACCCCTTTACATTATGAATTAAAAATCCAGTGGGATCCACACTGGGTGTGCTTGCTTGCTGGATTTAGAGCAGCTTGGCATCCTTCTGCACAAGTAAAACTTTCTGCCTTGCCAAAATACTTTGGATTGCATGGTCATTTTCTTGAGACACCAGGGCCATTTCTAACAGGAGAGTTTATTCCTGTTCTCCTTGTCTTCAGTGTATCCGGCCTTCACGCACCTGTCAGCATGCTGGTTTCTGAATGACATAGAAAGCTGGGGTGTTTTTAGATGGTGTGGATGTGTGGGTTGCAATCCTTTCTAGGATTATTCAGTCTGAAAAGGGAAGGAACATTTGGCCCATGCAGCAGCCCGGATCAACCTAAGGATGTCATGCTGAGTAAAACAGGAGGTCACAGGACAAACCCCACAGGACTGCACTTCTGTGAGATCCCAGAGCTGTAACTCTCAAAGACAAGAGGGGGAACTGAGCCCAGGGCTGAGGCTACAGGGACTCTTATTTGGAATGATGGGAAGTTCTGGTGGGCATGATGGTGCAAAATGCTGTGAATATGCTTAATGTTGTTGAATTTGCATATGATGTGGTTAAAGTGATCGGTTTTCTGCTGTGTACATAAAATCCATAAAAACTGTCCCCATCCATCATCCACTCAATCTCCCCAGAGCCCAGTCTCATAGGCAGCCTGGCTTATGCTTGGCAGATGAGGGAACCAAAACTGACAGGGGTTAAATACCTTGTCCCAGGTCCCTTGGCTATAACCTGGATTGGGGATCAAACCCAGAGGCCCCTCTGTGGTAGGGACATGGAAGGGCTGATGCTCAGTTCTAACCCAGCATGTGGAGCCTTAACCACCCCAGTGACCTTGGTGACTCACTCAAGAGCAAAATGGGAATACATGATATGGATCGTGCCAAGCTCATCCAGTGGTGGAGGGAGAGACACCCCCAGTGCTGTGTTTAAAGTTAATGAGGTTAGGTCACGCCATCTTACAAACTCAAAAACACAGCCAGTGAAATTTTTGATTAAATGCTTTAGCCATCTCCCCAGTCGGTAGATGTCTCCTTCTGGCCAAACACTCCTGTACTCATCCTTTGAGTAACTGTACATACTACGGCAGGTGCTGTTTGTGAAAGAGATGGTCTCCAGGGCCCCTAGTGGATGCCTGAGTCCACAGACAGTACTGAGCCCCATGTGGACTATGTTTTCCTGTGCATACAGACACATGATAATTAGACCCAGTTAGATATTAACAATAATAATGAACAATAAAATATAACAATTGTAACACTATAATGAAAGTTTGTGTCTGGGGCCATTATTACAGATAATGGGGCTACTTGTTACGAGTTTAACGTGGTGTGCCCCCATGGTGTCCCCCCACAGGTTCTTGTGCTTCAACGCTTGGTCCCCAGTTGGTGGCGCTGTTTGGGGAGTTCCCTTTGGGACTTGGGGCCTGGCTGGTGGACACAGCCACAGGGGGTGGGGGGCACAGAGGCCCCCAATGTTTTTCCTGATCCACCAAGATATGAATAAGCCAAGTGGCAGGCTTTGACCAGCACTTGTCCAAGCTGCTCCAGTTGCCATGCCTTCCCCTCCTGAGGGACTCAACAGTCTGAGCTGTGAGCCAAACAGACCTTTCCTCCCTTAAGTTGCTCCTGTGAGGCATTTTGTCATAGCAGTTAGGGAAATAACTATGACACTCGAACATAAACACTGCAGTCCATGTTTAGTAACTAGTAAGTGACTCTCGGGTGAGTATCATCCACGGCACACACACAAGACGCAGGTGACGCTGTGGTAGTGGTTATTCTCTCATCACTCTGGTGATGCCTGACAGAATCAATTTAAAGAAGGAAAGATTTACTGTGGCTCCCAGGATCAGAGGGTTCCCATCCAGCAGGATGAGGAAAGCGTGGCCAGTTCACGGCGGCAGGAGATGTGGTGGAGGCTGTTCATGCTGTAGTGGATCAGGAAGCAGAAAATGCGACTGGGGGCTGGAGAGATGCTTAGCAGTTAAGACCATGGTCTGTTGTTGCAGAGGACCCCAGTTCGGTTCCTTACATACACATGAGGTATCTCATAGCTGTCTGTAACCCCAGGTCCTCTGGCCTCCACAAGTACACTTATGTGCATAAATCCATATGCACACACACACACACACACACACACACACACACATACACGTAATTAAAAATAATAAAAAATATGGGGCTGGAGAGATGGCTCAGCAGTAAAGAGCACTGACTGTTCTTGCAGAGGACCTGGGTTCAGTTCTCAGCACCCACATGGCAACTACCAACCATCTGTGACTCTAGTTCCAGGGTATCAGATGCCCTCTTCTGGCCTCCAGGGGTACTGCATGCATATGGTACACATACATACATGCAGGCAAAACACTCATACATATAAAATAAAAATGAATAAATAAGATATTAAAATAAATCCCAGCACTCAGGAGGCAGAGGCAGGAGGATCTCTGTGAGTTTGAGGTCAGCCTGGTCTACAGAGTGAGTTCCAGGACAGCTGGGGCTACAGGGAGACCCTGTCTCAAAAAGACCACAGAAAAAGATATCAAAATAATAATAATTTTTTTTAAAAAGAAAATGTCTCTGGAACCAAGGACCAGTTGTAACCTTCCAAAACCTGGTCCCTATTGCCCTACTTCCTCCAGCTCATCCCTACCTCCTACAGGCTCCACAGCTTCCCAAAGTGGGGCTACCAGTCAAAGAAGGGTGTGTTCAAAACATAGCTTGTGGGGGATATTTCAGATCCAAACCATAAAAAAGTGTATTGCAGGTGGGACAGCAGGACAGGATGGCACGGCACAACTTCACTGCAGTGCTCAGGAGAGAGTGGAATTTCAAACTTACAAATTGTTTATTTCTGGAATTTTCCTCTTGAAGTTTTTGAAGCACAAAAACAGAAACCACAGGTAAGGAATGCCAGCCAGTCCTGTGTTTTGTGGACACTCCTCCAAACCCCAGGCCCATCACTAAACAGACAGGTCAGGCAGACAAGCCTGGAGCAGCAGGAACTACAGAGGCGCAGACCTGTCACAGAACATTCAAAACTTATGAGAAAATACTATGAAAACTTAGAGGAAACTGATACATTTCTTTAAAAAAAATAAAACGCATGCCATCAAAACAGACATAAGAGCTAGAACAACAGACACAATTTAGGCTTTGGCAGTAAAGTAAGTGGAAAGCCGCAGCCTTCCAGATGAGCACAACACGAACACTAAGGGTTCCTGTGCAGAATACGTTAAAAGGAAAAAAGACCTTATTGTTGAGATTTTTAAAACAACCCAGTACATAAAAAGCCAGAAAGTGCTGCACTTCAAACAACAGAGGCACATTTGGCCAGTGGACTGGTCCCTCAAGGAGGGACTTCCTGCCCCTGCACTTGGGTGCACGTCAGCTGTTGCTTCACGGGGGCAGTCCCCTCCTGTGACTGGGCAAGCTTGAAGACCCGGCCATATGGGCAGCTCTGAGCTCCTCACAGGACCAGCCACAGCAGTCACTGGGCTGTGGCTCAGCTCAGTTCTCCTCTGCCCGGTCTTGATGCCCCACCCCCACTCCAGCCCTTGCTCAGGTTCAGATTCCAAAGATGCTCCTTAGAGACAACTCTGAACTCTGAAGTCCACGGGGAGGGGTGGATGTCCACCTCCTGAGACAACTTAGGAAGCCAGGAAACATAGGAATGGAAGAAATAAAACACTGACAGGGTGTAGAGCGAGGGGATGAGAGGAGAAGGGAGGGGAGAGGAGGGGAGGGGAGGATGGACAGAGGAGGAAGGGAGAGGAGGGAGAGGAGGAGAGAGGGGCTGACAAGATGGCTCAGCAGGCAAAGGCACTTACCACCAAATCTGAATGACCTGAGTGTCTCTCTCTCCCTCTCCTCTCTCTCTCTCTCTCTCTCTCTCTCTCTCTCTCTCTCTTCTATGCTCATGTATGTGTGTGGGGGGCAGGAGATATTGAAAAAAAAATGAAATAAATGTAATTTCTTGCTTGGCCTCACCCTCCTGTGACTCAACTCCATATGAAGCCTGGGCATCCTGTATGATCATGAGCATGAAAATCATGCCTACAAGTCTCATGCAGTATTAGGGGAGTAGGCCAGGCATATTTCTTTAGCATGTGGTACCCCAAGGCTCAGAGGATGTCACCCAGACTTCCTGAGGCCCATGGTGTACCACAGGAGGATGATTTGCCTTAATGAGAAAACTCTGGAGTCCCAGAGTACTCTGACCCAAAGAGTGGGGGTTGGTCTCTAATGTCCCCCAATTGGCCATGTTCACCTTAGGCCGATATTTCCAATGGCAAAGACTCAGCCTCAGTACCAGGTTCCATGAACAGGAAAAAAGCAATATCCTGATTCCCACCGTGTCCCAGGTCCATGCCAGTCACCGTAGGCAGCAGATGCCTATCTCTCTGTGTTAAAAAATACCTTCTCTTCTGGGACTGCAGAGATGGCTCCCCAGTTAAGAACACTGGCTGCTGTTCCAGAGGAACTGGGTTCAGTTCCCAGCACCTATATGGTATCCATCACTGTCTTCCAGCCTCTAAGGATATTACATGTGTGTGGTACACCTACATACATGCAGGCAAAACAATAAACAAATAAAATTTTTAAATAAATAAATTAAATTGTCTTCTCTCTCAGATTTTATTTATTTTGCAATGATAAGGATGGGCCCCAGGGCCTCCGGCACGCTAGGTAAGTGCTCTGTCACTGAGCCACACTGCAGCCCTCGAGAGCAAATTTTCCCTTTGGACCTAAGCAATGAGCAGCAATTGCCCTGTGCTTGGTGGCCTGCGGGTCACACAAACTCACAGGGGCAACAGACACTATAGCTGAAAAACTATATATACAAAACTATACATAAAAACCTGTGCCCCTGTCACCACACATCTGGCTGGTTCTGGGTTCATTTGGTGTTATTTCTGCTGTTAAATAGCTTTGCAATAAACGTCTTTAGGCAAAGTGTTTTTAAAAACTTAATCCCAGTGTGGAGAGTGAACCTGAGCCTTACTTGTGTCAGTTACATGCACCAGGTCAGAGCGCCACCTCTGAGCTACAGCCCGAGTGCTCTTTTACCTTTCAGTTTGTTTGTTTGTTTGTTTGTTTTTCAACTTTTTTTTCTTTTGGTTTTTCAAGACCGAGTCTCACTTTATCCCCAGCTGGCCTGAAATTCTCTATGTAGACCAGGCTGGCCTTGAGCTCACAGAGGTTGCCTGCCTCTGCCCCCTGAGTGCTGGGATTAAAGGTGCCTGCCCGGCCCACATGTTGGTAGGAGAGAAACAACTCCTGAAGGTTGTCCTCTGACGTCTAACATGTCAGACATGGCCCACTTGGGCACACAGGTGTGCATGCGCACATACGCATACACACAGACACACACATAAATGTACTAAAAGTATGTGTAGGGAGCTAGACAGACGATTCAGTGGTTAAGATCCCTGACTTCTCTTGCAGAAGATCCAGGTTCAAATCCCAGCACCCCCATGGTGACTAACAACCACACATAACTCCCGTTCTAGGAGATCTGACGCCCTCTTCTGACCACCATAGGCATTGCACAACATGGGTGCACTTACATATATATGTAGGCAATATACTCATACACGTAAAATAAAAATAATAAATTTTTTAAGAAGTGTGTATAGTCAAATGCACTCCAGGTAAATACAGTGATTATCACCAAACCTGATGACCTGAGTTTAATCCCCAAGATCTGCATGATGGAAGGAGAGAACAAGCTCCCACAAGTTGTCTTCTGACATCCACACCCACACCATAGCACACACACATGCACATACACACGATAAATGAATGTAATAAAAATCAATTACTGTTCCAAGCCCTAGGGTTAATAAAGCCAGACAAGATTATTTGGCTCCACAGAAGATGCTATGGGTGGGGCAGGCACCTGGATCTCATCCCAGGTAGACATCCATTCCAGGCCAGACACCACACCTCATGGTCCTGGTTCCTCATATGGAATCTGAGCTTTCAAACGTGTGCCAGCTGGGGCAGCTAGGACAGATAATCTCAGTCTTTGGACCCTTGCTTTCTTCTGCCTCAGTTTCTTCCTCTGTAAAATGGACACAATGAACCCAGATGAGCTTCCATCTAGAGATATCTTTTGGATCCCAATATGGTACCAGTGGTAAAATCTAAGGGACTGGCTGCACATCCACTACTGACTGCTGCAGTGCCCCCATAGTGGGGGTCCCCACCAGAGCCTGAAGAGGCACAGGGGCTGGAGCCTCCCCCACCAGCACAGATTCAGTTGGTAGCTAACTTAGCACCAGTCACACTGGTCACAGTATTTAGCTATGTAGACACATCTGGGGAGGCCTGAAAGGTCTGTTCTTTTTGGGGGGGACAGGGTCCCCCCGTAGCCCCAGCTGGCCTGGAACTCACTATGTAGACCAGGCTGGCCTTGGACTGACAGAGATCTGCCTGCCTCTGCCTCCCGAGTGCTGGGACTAAAGGTATGTGCCACCACACCTGGTGAAAGGTCTGTTCTTACAGAAGCAGGGGACACAAGTCAAGAGAGTGGCTTCACCAGGGCTGGAGAGATGGCTCAGCAGTTAAGAACACTGGCTGCTCTTGCAGAGGACCCTGGTTGGATTCCCAGCACCTACATGGTGACTAACAACGATCTATAACTCCAGTTCCAGGGGATCCGACGCCCTCTTCTGATCTCTGCAGGCATTGCATGACACGGGTGCACTTACACACATGGAGGCAATGCACTCATACACATAGAAAATAAAAATAAATAAAATATTTTTTTAAAGAAAGAAAGTGGCTTCACTTGCAGTCAACATGAGGTCACAGGTGAGGCGGGCCTGGAAGGGTACCATCTCTCCTCACATCACATCCTACATCCTCTCACACCTGAGAGGGGACTCCCAGAGGACTCTAGATATTAGGGTATGCTCAGTAAGTACAGGTAGTGGTCAGAGGCAGAAATATTAGCATCGAGAGAGTGCTCTACTCTACACCATCTCACTTTGGCTCACAAGAACTGTCTAAAATCTGTCATCCCCATCTTACAGATGAAAAGATCAAGGCTCAGAGAGGTGCTGTGACTAGATGGGGTCACACAGCTGGTGAGGGGCAGCTTCCAGCCAAGGCTTCCAAGGTGTGACCTCTTCACTAAGCATCTTGCTGTTCCCGCCAGCCTCAGTGGTGCAAAGGTCAGAAATAACAGCTTCTTGTTAAGCTAAGGTAATGTGTTTCCTGGGCCTACACATGTGTTTTCAAAGGGAGAGGACATGGCCGAAGGCAGCAGGAGCTCCTGACCTGTAAGGAGCAGGTAGAATTTCAGCACCAAGAACAGCGGCCGTCTAAACCGTGGCGCCCTCTGGTGGCTGGCATGAGGAAGAGCAGGAGGTGAAAAGCTCAGGCCTCTCTGTATAAAGAACGGGCTAAAAGGGAGGGAGGGAAAGGGAGAAGAAAGAGAGATGGGAAAAGAGGACTAGCAAATGGTTCTAAGAACACACATGAAGGCCTCTAAATGCACCCAAAGTCTCACATTCACCAGCCACCCTGGAGGGAGGCATTGTGCAAACCAGACTTGGGCTTGTAAATATGCAACTCACCCTTATCAACTCAACCAAAGCTAGAACCACCTGGGGAGAGTCCCAGTGAGGGATTATCTACCCTGGGTTTGCCTGTGGGGAGACCCAAGCCCAGTGTGGGTTGCACCATTCCCTAGGCAGGAGGTCTAAGAGCTGAGGCTCGAGTTGAGCACATGCAAGTGAGCGCGCATCGTTCGCTCTCTCCGTTCTTGACTGTGGATATGATGTGACCAGCCACCTCAAGCTCCTGCCCAGTGAGGGGCTGTAATCTGGAGCTGTGAGGTGAAATAAAGCCTTTTTGCATTTTATCACAGCAACGGAAGGAAAACCAGAGTACCCAAGTGCACTGTCGCTCAGATTGCTATGGCGACCCCACCACACTGTGTCACCTCTTGTCCTCTTTCTTGCTACTTCTCGTCAGGTCCCAGGACTCCAGGCAAACATCTCTAACATAAGGCTCTTCTTATACCACCACAGTGCCACTGACACCCCAACGACGCAATGGTAACTAACTTGTTGCCCATCAGAGTCCCTGGTCTCCAGTGGATGGGCCTGCAGACACTGGGTGTTCACGAGGGACTGGCAGAGATACCCACCTCATCTATACAAGACCTCAAGGCTGAGCTTCAGCATAACAAAACCCCTGCAGACTCCACATTGCAAAAGGCAGAGGGGCTAGGGGCACACCTATCACACTGCAAGAATGCTTGGTGCAGAAGGCAGGGCACCCTTGGAGGCAGAGGACTCGGAGTCTGCAGTGGGTTCACTGCCTGTGTGTGTCGAAGAGGAAGAGTTGTCTTCAGGCAATGATGCTGAAACCTTTGCACATCTACACAGTGAAACACAAAGCTGAGAGCCCGCCTCACATCTCACAGAGCTGTTAAAAATTAATCACAGACATAAATATAAAACCCAAACTATGACACTCGACACTTTTTAAAAAAATATTTACATGTCATTTTTATCTTATGTGTATGAGTGTGTTGCCTGTGTGTATGGAAGTGCACCTGTGTCATGCAGAGGTCAGAAGAAGGCATCAGATCCCCTGGAATGGGAGTTATGGATGGTTGTTAGCCACCATGTGGGTGCTGGGAATTAAACCCGGGTCCTTTGCAAAAGCAGTCGGTGCCCTTAACTGCTGAGCCATCTCTCCAGCCCCGACACTCAACACTTTTAACCATGAGGGAAATGCAAATTAGAATCATAGTGGATACACAACTCCTGGGTTGACGCATGTGGCCATGTGAGGTCAGGTGACCCCCTCCTCATCTGTGATTGGACAGCTGTATTAGCTCACACTTTTCTGTTGCCGTGATAGGAACACTGAGCAAAACAACCTAAAGAAGGAAGGGTTTATCTGAGCTCACAGTTCCGTGGGAATTAGAGTCCGTCATGGCAGGGAGGCATGGTGGCTGGAGGTGGCTGGAGCAGGAGCAGCAGAAGCTAAGCTCTCACATCATCACACAGGCAGAGGAGGCAAGAGAGCAACTGGAGATCCCGCAAGGCTTAAGAACTCTCTAAGCCCACCCCCAGTGACGTGCTTCCTCCAGGATAGCCACACCTTCTAAGACCTCCCAAAACAGCGCCATCATCTGGGGACAAAATGTCCAAATACTTGGAGCCTATGGGGGACATTTCCCTTCAAACCATCACAACAATAGAAGGCCCACTGTGCCCTCAGGCTAACTGGAGCTGAGATTTGTGTCCTTTGGGGTTGATCTGCTTTCCCACAAGAGTGTGGCATGCAGCAGGGCCCCACAGGCAACAGGTGTCTACTGAGTAGGTTGGTTGTTGGCCCCACCCTGGCAGTCCCACTGGCTGTAGCTGTAATGTGCACATTTCTCAAGACAGAATTCTGGAGAAATGTTGGAAGAAACACACTCAGGTGACATTGCAGAGGGGAGTATTTTTAAAAGGTGACAAAGTCATCCTCACCAGGCACCAATAAGTTAAGGGCACCACCACTCAGCACTTTATTTTTAACCTGTCACCTTGTCACTTCAGCACAGCTGAAGTCAGGAGGGGCAGGGGAGGCAGTGGCTAATCCCACAGGCCAGGGCTCTAGTGTCACTTCCACCTGTGTGACCTTGAACAAGTCTCTGCCTCCCTGAGCCTCCTGCCCCCACTGGTAAAGCAAAACTGATGACCTGCCTGCCTCCAGTGTCCCTCCTCTCCAGTGTCCCTCCTTCCTCTCCAGTGCCCACAGACCCTACTTGGTGAAGCAGATCTCAGCTGTGATCTGCATTCTTGACAGCTTGCCATTCCACACCTCTGCACAGTGCCCTCAAGTGACCCCCAACCTCTCAAGTGGGCACATGGGGCCAACCCCAGAAGCACCTCTGTCCTCTCCACCCTTGCCTCCCTCTGTCTCTGTCACCAACCTCATTATAGCTTCCCAGAACCCTTGCCCTTCAGAAAACAACACCAGCATCCCAGGACTTTGACTAAACTGATGCTGTTCCCTCTAAGAGGAATCCTTTCCTTCATCCGCCAGGTCCATCTTCATGTTTCTCCTCAGGAAGACTTCCTGCCCTGGGTGGACCTGGCCACTCCTGACCCCTGCAGCAGGCTTAGGGAAGCCCAGGCACAGGATTTCCCCAGGCCCTCTTGTGGTGGGGGGGGGGGGCTTCTACTCTGCTCTCTCCAGGAACTTCATTCTCGGACCCTTCTCATCTCAGAGCAGCCTGGTAGTTAGGCAGGAGGATCTACAATGCAAAGTCTAGCCATCCCACATGAGCCATCTCAGATAAACCTTGTTCCTTTCTGTCTCAGTTTACCCATGAACAATCTGAGGGTAAGAAACACAGATGGGGGGCTGGAGAGATGATTCAGTGGTTAAGAGCATCAGCTGCTCCTGCAGAGGACCCAGGTTCAGTTCCTAGCACCCACATGGTGGCTAACAACCATTCGTAACTCCAGTTACAGAAAATCCAACACCTTCTTCTGACCTCTACCGGCACTGCATGTCACAGTTACACTTACATACATTCAGACAATGCACTCATACACATAAAATAAAAATAATAAATAATATATTTTTTTAAAAAAAGAAACACATGGCCAGGCGTGGTGTCACACACCTTTAATCCCAGCACTTGGGAGGCAGAGGCAGGGGGATCTTTGTGAGTTTGAGGCCAGCCTGGGCTACGTAGTGAGTTCCCGGTCAGTTGGGGCTACAGGGAGACCCCGTCTCAAAAAGACAAAAAAAAAAAAAAGAAAGACACATATAGTAGGCCAGGCCTGGTGGTCTACACCTTTAATCCCAGCACTCATATGCAGAGGCAGGCAGATACTGTGAGATCAAGGCCAGCCTGGTCTACATGGTGAGTTCCAGGCCAGCTGAGACTACAGGGGGACCCTTTTCCCCCTCCCCCCAAAAAGAAAGAAACACAGATGGTTCCTAGGGAAGTAGGTACTTGACTATTGCTTAGAAAGTATTTGTAGAGCCCAGAGTGCACATGTGCCTGGGCAAGGTCCTTCCCTTAGTATCTTGTCCTGTAACTGGGATAAATACTCTGACAAAGGCAACTTAAGGGAGACAGGGTTTATTCTGGTTCCCAGTTCAAAGTACAGTCCATCGTGGTGGGGAAGTCAAGTTGGTAGGCACTTGAAGCAGCCAGTCAGATCACATCCACAGTCAGGAAACAGAGAGTGATGAAGGCATGTTGCTGCTCGGCTCCCTTTCTCCACATACGCAGACCAGGATCTGAGCCAGGGAGTGGTGCCACCCACAGTGGGCAGATCTTCCAGTCAAGACAATCCCCATACATACTTAGCTTTAGTTGTGAACTTGACACACCTGGAAAGAGGGGGCCTCAACTAAGGGATTTTCTCTATCAGACTGGCCTGTTGGCATCTCTGTGAGGCATTTTCTTGATTGTCGAGTGATGTGGGAGGGTCCAGCCCACTGTAGGTGGTGCCGCCCCAGGGCAGGTGGTCCTGGTTTGCATAATGAAGCAGACTGAGCACAGGCCACAGGAGCAAGTCAGGAAGGAACAGTCTTCCATGGTCTCTGCTTCAGCTCCTGCCTCTAGGTTCCTGCCCTGGCTCCCCTCAATGATGGACTGTGATTGGGAAGTGTAAACTAAAACTACCCTTTCCTCCCCAAGTTGGTTTTGGACAGAGTGCTTTTTCATAGCAATAGAAAGCTAACTAGGACACCCCCACAAGCATGCCCAGAGACACAGCTCCTAGGTGATTCTAGGGTCTGTCAAATAACCATCACAGTCCCTTTCCCAGTGTGCTCTGGGTCTTGGCATAGACCGGAGCCTGTGGGACTCAGGCCATGTCTGTAGAATGGGACTGTATTGTAGAGGGCAGTCCTCTGAGTAAAACAGCTGCCATCTTCATCAGATGAGCTGTGCCTACTTACAAGAGACCATCCCCAGCTGTGAACTGATGACAGTCTCATGAAGGAGGGTTAGAGAGGGTCATGGACCATCACCTGTGACTCTAAACATGCCTCCCAGACATTTATGTGCAATTCTGTCCTATTTGCATGTGGCCTCAGGGACTCAGGGAAGTGCTGGAGTGTGGCTGGGGAAGGTTAACACAGGGGCTCATCTATGTGGCTATGGGGAAGGTTAACACAGGGGCTCATCTATGTGGCTGGGGAAGGTTAACACAGGGGCTCATCTATGTGGCTGTGGGGATGCCGTCATCCACATTAGACATAGACTTTCAGTGCAGTTGCTTTAGGGTCACCTACACTCCTGCCAGTGACCCCTCACTCATGTTCTGTAAATAAGTCTGGCAAACCCATTGTTTCCCCTGGGTGAACTTATCGGTGGAATTGTACTTTGATTCGGGACCTTAGAAGGGGGCGGGGAGAGAAGACAGTATTTACATCTCCCAGAGAGGAATTCTTGAAAGAAGTCATGAACACAGAGCTCAAGGGCAAGTCCAACAGGACCCAGTGAGGCCCTGGCTGGAGGGAGAGATAGCTCTAAGTACAGCCACGAGGCCCTCAGCACACAGACACGGGGCGTGTGTCCCTCCTGAGTCTTCTGTCCTCATCACCCACTCAACTCAGAGTCCAGCAGAAGGCTTGTTCTAGGACACCCAGGACTGGGTCATCAACGGGCCTGTAACTCCCACCTTGCTCCTGGACATTGTGCTGGAGGCCTGAGCACCAGAGGAGGGCCCACCAACCTGGACTGCTGCGTTGAAACTCGTTGTGCAACTCAGCGCTGGCCACAAGCAGAGGCAGACTCTCGGAGCTGAGTCCTGCAACCCTGAGCCCCCAAAATTCTCAGGAGCAGCCAGGGCTTCCAGCTGATACAGTGCAGTACCTCATGAGGCAGCTACGACGGTGGGGACTGGGAACATGGAGGGACTTGGGGAGCGGAGAAAAGCTGACAGGAGTGAAGGAGAGGCCAAGGGCAGTAAAGGCCACAGCAAAGGGCTCAGAAGTTCTCTGTACCCTTCATCTGGCCTGCAGCTCCGCCTCCGAAACAGAGACCTGAGGGCCAAATCCCACCACACCTGCCTTGAGACTGCCTGTATTTTCCTCTAATTCTCACTATGTAAGATTCCTGTAGCTTCTATAATAAATCTGCACACACTCAGTGGCTCTGAGTAGCAGACACATCTTACCGTGCAGCTCTGGGAGTCAGAACTGGGTCAGGACTAGTACAGGATTGCAGCGTGCTCGGGCAGCTCCCCTGAGGGCTCTTGGGGAGATAATGCTCTTCTCTGTCCAGCTCCTAAAGGCCTCTGACCCATCATGGTCTTGGTTCCCAGCCCCTCCCTCTCCTCAAAGTCAGTAGTAGGTTGCTGAGGCTCTTTGGAACTCAGTCTCCTCTCTCACTCATAAAGACCTGATGGTCATTCTGGGCCCACCTGAGGTTGTGACATTCCATCTCAAGGTCAGCTAATGAGTGATCAGCCTTCATGCCATCTTCAACCTGAATCCCCCTCAGTGATATTTTCAGGCTCCATGGATTAGCACACTGTGCTGGTTAGTTTTAACTACCAATGTAACACAGCCTAGAATCATCTGGGAAGAGAGTCTTAAGGTGGAATTACCTAGATCAGGTTGGGCTGCGAGTCAGACATCTATGGGAATTATGTTGATTGTTAATTGATGTAAGAAGGATCAGCCCACTGTGGGTGGCACCGTCCCCTAGGCAGGGGTTCCTGAGCAGTAGAAGAAGAAAAAGCCAGCCAAGGGCAAGTGCAGATGCATGTATTCTCTTTGCTCCTGGCTGTGTGTGTGATGCCACCAGCTGCTTCAGGTTCCTGCCTTGCCAAAGTGATGGGCTGTGACTTGGAATTGTAAGGTGAAATAAGCCCTTTCTTCCCCTAAGTGGCTTGTTGTCAGAGTAATTTATCATAGCAACAGAAATGAAACCAGGGCAGACACAGGCACACCGGGGCCCTGCTTCTGCCCACCACAGTACATTGCCATGAACACCTGTGCTCACCACCTGCTGGTCAGACCACAGAAGCCCTCCCCCTCCCCCCACCCCCCTGCTTCTGTTCTCAGATCTCCACCATCACTCTGATCTCCTGTGTGTACTTCATAAGGACCCTCATGAAGACACTGTGCCCAATGCACAATCCGAGACTCTCCCCTCTCAAGATCCTTAACCACTTCTGCAAAGTCTCTTTCACCACGGATGGTCCCGGGGTCTCACATGTGCTGGGGGTGAGTCATTATTCTCTGTGTCATGTTCACCAGCCTCCAATGAAATTGTACTTCACTGTCCTTACTGAGGCTAGGGGTGGGGAGGGTTAGACCAACCCCTGATATCACATGAGTGGCAGAGTGAAGAACAAGTTTCATCTCCCTGAAGACAGAATTCATCCCACACCTCAGTTTAAAAAATGACAGAAAATATAGCAAGATTTAGGGGGCCAATGAAGCATGTTGGGGCTCCCAGAGACAAGCAAGGCTAGAAGGTAGGCACCTCCTAGGGTGAAGAGATGGGGAGGAAATGGTTACAGGAACACAAGAAAAGCTAGAACAAGAAAAGAGGGAGCACACTGTGAGCCACAGCCACGGAGAGGCAGCCACCTCCAGAACTAGGCATCAAAGCTGGAAGGACTGGGGGTATTTCTGTCTCTCCCTCCTCCTGCCCTCCAGTCTCCAGCTGGTACCTCCAACTGACCGAGCCCAACAGCAGCCAGCAGGCAGGTAGCCCAGGAAATGCAGAGAAAGGTGGGAAATGGACAGGCGCCCTATGAAAGGCCTGATCCCTTGCAAGGGAAGGGGAGACACGAGCAGCCAGCGATGTAAGCTGGGGCCAGACAGGAGTGGGCTCTCTGTCAGCGTGGCTGGGTCACCCAGGAGTTCAGGCACACATCTGGATGTGAAGGAATCTCCTGAGGATTCACTGAGCCAAGAAAACCATCCCAGATGTGGGCAGGACCATCCCATTGGCAGGAGGCTCAGATGCAATAAAAGGGAAAAAAGGAGAGAGGCAGAGAGCCCCAGGCTCCCCCTCTCTGTTTCCTGGCTGCATTGGCAAGAACTGTTCTCCTGTGTCTACTGTCCTCATCCCGCTGGACTGAATCCTATGAAAACAGAAGCCTGATGTTAGCTGGGCGTGGTTGCTCACGCGTTTAATCCCAGCACTTTTGGGAGGCAGAGGCAGGCAGATCTCTGCGAGTTTGAGGCCAGCCTGGTCTACATAACAAGATCTAGGCCAGCTGGGGCTACAGGGAGACCCTGTCTCAAAAAGACCAAAATAAATGAATAAATAAATAAATAATAAATAAAAATAAGTAAAATATGTTTTTTAAATAAAAATAAATAAGGTTGAGCTGGGGCTACAGGGAGACCCTGTCTCAAAAAGACCAAAATAAATGAATAAATGAATAAATAAATAGTCCCGTGTGAAGTTGTCTCTGGCAGATATGTCAGTCACATTGATGTGAAAAGTAACTGGTACGTGAAACTGGTACCAAAAGTGACAGCATCAGCAACTAAACCTGACCATGTGGCTCCTAAGCCTTTGGAATTGCTCTGCAGGGAGAACGTGGGAAAGTCTGGAGAGAAAAGCCCTAGAATTCTATAAGCCGTGCTTAACAAGCAATTCGGGTAGAAGCTTGGAAGATCAGGACGCCAATAGCAACACGGACAGTAAAGATTGCACTTGGGAGGCTTCAATGGGGAAAAGCTGTTTTGCTAGATGCCATTTGTGTTACATCTCAGCCATGTCAAAAAACTGCAGAAATTGAGTTACAAAATAATGGACTAATTTGGTGAAGGAAATTCCAAGACAGTATAGAATTCACGTGGTGGTATATGTACTGCTGGTTGCTTTTAACCACACTTAAAGTAAGATTGAGCATCAAAAGCAAAAGGATTTGGGAAACGTGCTGACTAGCCAGAAAATAAGGGGGGTCAAAATGTGACAGGGGGCGTAGTTGTTAAAGAGGTTAACATCCTTAATGAGAAGCCAAGGGTTAGAGAGATGACTCAGAGGCTAAGCGCGCAAACTGTCACATCAGACAGCTCATAACCATCTGAAACTCCAGCTCCCTGGGGTCAAATGTTCTCTTCTGACCTCCATGGGCACCTGAACTCACACCCACATGCTGACACACAGACGCAGACACAGACACACACAGACACACACACATAATTAAAAATTAAACAAATCTTTTTAAAATGAGAGAGTGAGAAGCCCAGTACTTTGCATGGGGATAACAGGTAAATAAATGGTCAGTCCCCACCCATCACAGGCTCCAGGTATAAAACTGTAAGCTCACATGAAAAGCTTGCCTTTGAAAAGAAAGCCACTTGGGCACCATGCTTACACAGAGCTACCTGGAAAACTTTTCCTGGGTTTACACACCCACTCATTCACAGGCCCCTTCAGTTATGGTCCAAGGGGGACCACTCATATGGAATGCAAGAGTTATGGGGTCACAGAGGCTTCTGCCTAGATTTTTAAGGACAGTGTGGGAGGCCAGGCGGTGTGTAGCAGGGCCAGAATCCCTGAGGGAAACCCCTAAGGTGGTGATACGTGAAGCTGTGCTGCTGTGGAGACCCCAAGAATATGGATCGTCTGCCAAAAAACCTGTAATGATGAGGATGAGTGAGGATGAGGGGCAGGGCAACCCAGGCAAGTTGATATCAACGTGACGATGGTGGACACGGATCCGTAGAGTTTAACAGAAACAGCCAAAGTGACTCTGTTTTGTTCTGACTTTTGCCTTATCCTGTGTTTCTGCCCAGCTGACCCCCCCCCACCCACCCACACCATGTTGACTGCAGCCAGTTTCATGGGGTACATTGTTTCTATAATTCTGAGAAACTTATTTTTCCTAACCAAAACTTAGAAACTTTTTGTTAACTGAAAACCTCTTCCTTAATTGACCTGCCCCTGAATGGGTGTAACTATGGTGATCTGATGTAACTATGGTTATTGGCTTTCCCCTAGCATGATGTAATGGTGGTTTGGGGCTTTTTTAAAAAATACTTTATTATTTTTATTTTATGTGTATGGCTGTACTGCCTGAATGTAGGTAAGTGCGCCCGTGTCACGCAATGCCCAACAAGGACAGAAGAGGCTGCCAGATCCTCTGGAACTGGACTTATGGACAGTTGTTTGCTGCCATGTGGGTTGGGTACTGGGATTCAAACCCGGATCTTCTGCAAGAGCAACCAGTGTTCTTAACCACTGAGCCATCTCTCCAGCCCTGTTTTTAGGTTTTATAAATCCTGCTCTGCTTCTCCTCAAGGCCAAGAGTTCTTTCTGGTGATAACCCCTCTTAACCGCTGGCTATTATTAAGGAACTTTTCATTTGACCAGCACTAGGCAAATTCCTCTGGGCCTCACGCTTGGTGTTACATAACATTTGGTCTTGATTTGGCTCCACCTCTCCTTTTTATGCCCCCACTCCTCTCTTTTAGAATGAGGTTATTTAACCTGTACCATTGTATGTTATCGTATGTAAGGAATGTTATCTTATTTCATTGTATGTTAGAAGTATGTAAAGGACATTTACCCTGTACCAATGTATGTTGCAAATATGTGAAGAAAATCTTTCCAGGGTTCACATCTAGGAGATCACCTTGGGACTAAGCATACTTTGGACTTGGACCTCTTAAAAATTGGCATATATTAATTATTCATAATAACAGGGCTCCTTATTATAGTTTAACACACATAGACAGTGTTCTGAGCTCTTTCAGTTCCCATTGTACCATCCGTCCCTGTCCCATCCCACTCCTGCTGAACTCGCTCCTCTTCTCATGGACTTATATTCTTGATCAATGATGGAGAGGTAAGACTTTGGGGACTTGGACTAAGTGCATTTTGCATTATGAAATGAACATGAGATTTTTGAGAGCCAGGGGTGGAACGTTATGTTTTAAAACTGATGTATTTGGATATCAAGTTGAGAAGAGGTAAACTTTTGATGGTTAATCTTCAGTCCACTTGATTAGATTTAGAATCACCTGGGAGATTGAGGTACACCTCTCTGGGGATGTTTCCCGAAGGGCATAGCCCTCCTTGAATGTGGGAAGCACCATCTTGTGCCCTGGGGTCCCGGGATGAAAACATCTAAGCCTATTTGTGCAGCAACTATCAGAAAGAGTGCTTACAGTAATAATGGCACATCATTAACATTAACAGTGACCTTAACAGATTAGAACAGTGCTTAACATCTGCCCAACACCCCAGGGAGAGGTGGATCCCCTAATCCGTCTCAAAACTGTGAGCCAAATTAAATCCTTCCTCTTTATAAATTGGTTCTTTTCTAGAACTAACACGGACCCAAAGTTTAAGGTTGCAAAAGAGAGACAATATGGAGACAAGCCAAACTTTCTCCCCGTGTCAGTCACCCACAGACATACCCATAGACCCTAGTGAACAGTGTTTCCAGCAAAAGTGGCCTCATATTCCTGGAAGTAACCTAGGTGAAAGCCAACACAACCCACAGGTCAGGGGTATTGTCCACAGTAACACTCCTTAAACCTTTCCCAGCTCCCCTCTTAAAAATATCTTATTACATTTAGAATTTGTGGTGGGGGGTTATTTGAGGGGAAGACAGTCATGCCACACCACACATGTGGAGATCAGAAGAGAGCTCGCAGGGGTCAGTTTTATCCTTCCTCCACATAAGTCTTGGGCCTCAAACTCAGGTTGACAGGCTTGACGGCAAGGGCCCTCACCCATGGAGCAATCTCAAGCAGGCCCTGACAGCCCCTTCTCGCCAGACAATCTTTTATGCAACCCCAGGTATATAGGTATATAAAATAGACATACAAGTCAAATATTTACTGATAACAAATCATAAAAATTATTTTTAAAAGTTCTTTGACATCATAAAATTTTAGCATTTGTTAAAGATGAAACCCAATTTGCATACTAATGAGATGGATGTGCTCATTTATCTCTACATGGAGAATTAAATTTTGGCTGAATATTGGATACTGGAGAACATAGAGAAACCTCAACATTTTTCAGAGTTAATCAAAATTTTGATTTTAAAATCATCAATGGGGGCTGAAGAGATGGCTCAGCGGTTAAGAACACTGGCTGCTCTTGCAGAAGACCTGGGTTCGTATCCCAGCACCTACATGGCAGCTAACAACTGTCCGTAACTCCAGTTCCAGGGAATCCAACAGCCTCTTCTGTCCTCTGAGGACATTGCATGACACGAGTGCACTTGCCTACACACAGGCAATACACGCATACACATCAAAAAAGAAAAATTTTAAATCGTCATTGCTGGAGCTGAAGAGATAACTCAGTCATCAAGAGCAATTGCTATGAAGTCATGAGGACCAGAGCTCAATCCCAGCTCCCATGTAACCAGACAGTCATTCCCATGAACCCCTGTAACCACAGCTCCGAGAGGTGGACAGAGACAGAAGGATTGCTGGGGCTTTCAGGCTTCCAGCCTAGCCAGGAAAACACAAGCCCAGAATTCAGGGGGAGACCCTGCGTCAGGAAAGAGCAGACAGGGACAGGGGATACCTAACCCTCTTCTGGCCTCTGTGTGCCCTCATAGGCATATGTCCTAACACACATACGCACATACACCCAGATACTGATAAGCACACCCATAAATAAACAAAACAAATCTTTTAAAAAAATCACTTTGTGCAAATATATAGTACTAATGGAAGAAGCATGTTTAGGTCTATTTCAGAGATTTATAGGAAATCCTGTCTTAATCCAGGTCAAAATTCACTGAACAATTTTGTTTGAAACTCAAGTTGACAACTTAAACAGCAATTTTTTAAAAAAGTATTTATTTAATAACAGCATTAACATATTCAATAACAATTTCAATAACAATTTCATTACAGCATTAACATATTCAATAACAATTTCCAGAGCAAAGATGCATCTCTTTCAAAATTGGCTGTAAATTTTTAGGTTCTCAATTGAATTAATAGTTATACAATATTAAACTCCGTGTAAGCCCTGTAAGACATAAAACTGAATAAAAAGGATCTCCATTTCATTATTAAAATATAGTTTCCTACAGACTCATTTTTAATGCTACTAACACTTAAATGTTTGCACATGCGTCTCTAATTTCTATGGATCTGATTATTACTAGTCACAGTCGGTTATACTCGGATCCTTGGCACCTGAGCATGGATATAAAGTCATCAAGTAGATTTCAATGGTAATTAATTAACATGAAGCAAATTTTTATGCTTCTTCCTCAAACATAACTCATTTCTTTTATTTGTTGATTTTTGGGTGTGTATTTCATACAGAACATCCCAATCTTATTCATCTAAATACCCACATCCCAAATGGCACCTCCCATAGCCCCCTCCCCACTGGAGCCCATATATTCTGTCATCCCTGTTACTGTCCACTGTGTTGTCGGTGCCCCCAGCCATTCCCCAGTGCTTGTCTGTCTGCTGAATCTAGTCAGCCTATCTAGAGGTCTTTGTTTCAGGAAGGTCAGCTGTTCCTCATCTAGCAGCAATCAGTTGTCAATATTCCTTTAGATAAGATTGGAGTCTGCTGTTCATTTTCCCAGTTCTATGCTGGGTTACTGTCTGGGAGTCTCTTGGGCCACCCTGGCCAACAACTCAAAGGAAGGTATCTCCTGCCTGGCATTGTTTCTTGTTATGCAGCCTTTAGCTATACACAGGGACTCTTAAAAAATTATATTGACCCCTTTAATCTTTGGTTATACTTTCCTTTTGGATGTTTAAGACCATACAGTTGGCCTAGATAAACCAATTTATTTTCACTCTTAAGATCATTTGAGGGTCTGTTCCTCAGGGGTCACATGGGTTTAGGAGGAGCCCCTGGCTCCTTTCCTCTACCACTTCCATCTATGTGAAGATCAGTCAAAGGTCCTGCTCGACCATGGCTGGCTTCACTTGGAAGCACGGAGGAAATTATTCCTCTGTGTTGAGCCTCCTCTTTGTAGACTGGACACTGGTTCAAGTCCATTTGGTGGGGTCTCCATGGCTTCCTTCATCAAGAGGACAGGTGACTCACCACAATTACAGGACTTACTCAATGTAGGAGGGCAAGGAGCAAAAACTGTCCTTTATGTCCC
>NW_008355812.1:598986-599713 GCF_000622305.1 Nannospalax galili
AAGACCAAATGTTCTCAGATAAACCTTGCCTAGACATATATTATATTCCTTGAGCTAGTTGTATGTATAATTTGTCAGTAGGTTGTTTGATTAATATGGTTCCCTCTGTTTTTGTTTTTTTTTTTTTAACTAGCTAGGCATGGGGCTGGAGAATGGCTCAGCGGTTAAGAACACTGACTGTTCTTGCAGAAGACCCAGGTTCAAATCCCAGCATCCACATTGCAGCTAACAACTGTCATAACTCCAGTTCCAGGGGATCCAACAGCCTCTTCTGTCCTCCGTGGGCATAACATGGGTGCACATACTTACATGCAGGCAATACAAGCATGCACATAAAATAAAAATAAATATTTTTTTTAAAAAACTAGCTAGGCATTCTCTCTCGCATTGTCTAACCTTTCCACCATGGTTTCCCCCTTTAAAGTGCCCCCATTTTCCCATTTCTCCCTTAATAATACCCTTCTCCTATGGTCCCACCTCTCTTGAGCTCCTTCTTTCCCTTTATCCCCAAGGTTCCTTGTATAATCCTCCCTCCCCACCCCTTAAAATAACCCCATTTTTATCCATATCTCCCTTATTAAGGTCTGTTTCCTACTGTTCTCTTTCAGGTTCTTTCTTTTCCTTTACCTCCCTGGTTCCTTTCCACTATCCTGGTTCCTATAGTTATGTCTGGTTGCATACTTATTTATCAGAGTCTGGTTCTAAGATCCACATATGAGGGAAAACA
>NW_008355812.1:599790-618226 GCF_000622305.1 Nannospalax galili
TCAGTTGAGGGACACTTAGGTTGCTTCCATCTCTTAGCTATTGTGAAAAGAGTAGCAACAAACATGGATGTACAAGTGTCTCTGCAATAGGATGAGTTCTTTGGGTATATGCCAAGGAGTGGTATAACTGGGTCAAATGGCAGGTTCATTTGTAGTTTTTTAAGAGTTCTCCACACTGCTTTCCATAGGGGTTAAACAAGCTTGCAGCCCCACCAGCAGTGGATGAGTGCTCCCCTTTCCCCACATTCTCTCCACATCCTCTCGATCTTAGCTAGTCTGACGGGGGTAAGATGAAATCTTAAAGTGCTTTTAATTTGCATTTCCCTAGTTACTAATGACATTGAACACCTTTTAAGATGCTTCTTGGCCGTCTTAATTTCTTCTTTTCAGAACTCTCTGTTCAGCTCCTTAGCCCATCTTTTTTGATTGGGTTACTTCCTGTCTTGATTCTTTGTTTTTTGAGTTGGTTATATATTCTGGCTGTTAAACCTCTGTCAGATGTGTCGCTGATGACAATTTTCTCCCATTCTGTGGGTTTTCTCTTCACTTCCTTGGTTGCTTCTTTTGACGTACAGAAGCTTTTTAGTTTAACGAGGTCCCATTTGTTGATTCTTGACCTTGTTTCCTGAGCAATTGATGTCCGGTTTAGAAAATCCTTTCCTACACCTACATCTTGCAGGTTATTGCCAATGTTTTCTTCTAACAGTTTCAGAGTTTCAAGCTTCACATTGAGGTCTTTGATTCATTTGGAGTTGACTTTTGTGCAAGGTGAAAGACGGGTTTAGTTTTATTCTTCTACAGGTGGAGATCAGTTTTGCCAGCATCATTTGCTAAACATGCTTAAACAGCAATTTTTTTTTTTAGATTTGATAAATGTTTATAGCATATTTCATCCAACAGCTGTGGAATATACATTCTTTTCAGCAGTCCAGGTAACTTTTTCTAAAATAAATCATATTTTTTTATTCTTATTCTTTTATGAAGTTAGTTAAAAATTAATGAACAAGAAATTAAAGAGACTGCGCTGCAATTAAGTTAGAATATTCTAACTGGAAAACAATTACTGTGAAACTATTTACATTCTCATAGAATTATAAACATTTCTCAAGGAATACTTTACAGCACAACTTTTTTTTTTCATACAGAAGAATTCATTCCAAAGCAATTGACATTGAGACGTTTTCACATGCATTTCTAATCTCTATCTGCATGACTATCACTGATCACAGTCGCCCACCTTCTGAGCTCCTCGGCATCTGAGCATGAATACAAACTCGTCAGATAGACAGACTTCCTCTCCCACTAGAGGCTCCATACTCTGCCATCTCTGTCACTGTCCACTGTGTTGTCAGCACCCTCATCCATTCCCCCCTGTCTGCCCTTCTGGTAAATCTAGTCAGCCAGAGGTCCCTGTTCCAGGAGGGTCAGCTAAACAGCAATTTTTAAAGTACCTCATTCTGGGCGGCGGAAATGCCTCAGTGGGTAAAGTGCTTGCTGCGCAAACAGGAAGGCCTGAGTTCAGATTCCCCAGCACCCACATAAAAGCTGGGTACAGTAGTGTGTGTCTGTAATCCCAGCATTGGATGGTGGAGACAGGAGCTCTCTGGTCAGCCAGCCCAGCCAATAGGGAGTTCAGGGTTTAGTGAGAGACCCTGTCTCAAAACATAAGACAGAGCAATATAGGAAGACAGCATAATCCTCTGTCCTCCACATACATGTGTACATTGATGGACACCCACATGCACACGCACACACACAGAAACACACACACCCGGCGTGGTGGCACACACTTTTAGTCCCAACATTCGGGAGACAGAGGCAGACGGATCTATGTGAGTTCAAGGCCAACTGGGGCTACAGGGAGATCCTGTTTCAAAAAGACCAATAAATAAATAAATAAATAAGTAAATAAATAAATAAACAATACAATCCCAAAATACACTAATACGATACATGCTGAGAAATGATGGTTTAGAAATACTGTCTTTGTTGTCGAGATTAAGTCATTATGTTTCTGTGAGAGCAGAAAACTCTGTATGTGCTTCAATAGCTTCAAATCTGAGCCAAGCTGTGTCAGGCAGGACAGCAAACACAGAGCAAAGCACATGTGTGTTCAGAATTAAGGCTGCAGTGACATCACAACACAGCATGGGTGAGTGCTACCAGGATCGTTACATGTTTGATTTTGGTCTGACGTGGGTGCTGGGACTCGAATCCAGGTCTTCTGCAAGAACAGTCAGTGTTCTTAACCGCTGAGCCATCTCTCTAGCCCCATGCAGTGATTTTTAAAAGTCAACTAAAAACTAGGGTGACTAGAAGCTTATTTAACTGCTCCCTCCGCACTCCGGAATGGGTTGTATGGCTGATCCTGCAGTTGCCATCTTCATCCAATACAAACTGCAACACGGTTCTATCAGCTAAAACTCGCTGCCCCTTCCGAGCCCCAGTGAGTTGGAGAACGCGGTCCCCAGGAGCCTCTGTCCTCAACTCTGTCCTGCAGGGAGTCGCAGAAGGCTTTTCTTGAGGGCAGTGGGAAAGGAGGGAACTAGCCACTGTCTGGTCCACATCCCATTGGACAGTTGTCACGCAAAGAAGGCTGGGACGTGTAGTCCGGCTGTGAGTCCTGAAGGTGATCTGCCTGGGAGGGCCTGATGTGCTGTGGGATACAGAGGACTGGGGCAGGCAGACAGAATGGAGAGGGAGGGATGAGGGCTTGCTAAGGGAGAACCACCTGTTTTCAGGTGGCATTTGCTGTGGGGCAAGTGACCAGGGCAGATCTGGTCCTGCAAACCGCAAATCATAGTCTCCTGCTCTCCAGGGAGGGTCCACAGAGGTGGTTCTGGGAAACGCTGTCCCACCAGGGGCACCACTGGGCTGAGAGGCAAAAACCTCACTTTGTTCACACTTCCTTCCCAACCCACACCTGCTCTATTATCACCTCTTTTGTTTTTTGATTTTAGAGAGCAGAGAGGCTAAACACCTGCCCCAGCTCACCATCCAAGCCCCAGGGGTCTAATTCTGAGTATGCTGACCTTGACCCCCTCCGGGAGCTGTGTCTGTGAAAGCCAGTTTCCCTCCCTGAAAACGGACTCAAAAGTCCCCCGTGAGGCCTGAGGTCCACGGGTCGTCCCAGAAGGTTTCCTTGTGGCAGCCGAGACGACAGCGGTCCCCAAGGCAGACGGCGGTGCAGAACGAAGGCCACAGGGCCACCAGGGCAGACCAGCGCTGCGCTGCGCACTCCCGCCGACAGAGGGAGCCGCGAACACGGAAGTGGGTGGCTCAGCCAGTCCGGGCCAAGTCCTGCCAGTCCCGCCATGGGGCCGCTGTGCAGGCCGCTGCTGCTCGGCCTGCTGCTGCTGCTGCTGCTCCTGCAGCCACGAGCTGCCCGGCCCGCCGGCCCCATCCGGGCCTTCGTGGTGCCCCACAGCCACATGGACGTGGGCTGGATCTACACGGTGGAGGTAGGTGCACCCCTGCACCGCAGCTGCCCCTGCACGGTGCACCCCGGCCCGGCCCAGGACCCCAGCGCACCCCGCCTGGGTGCCAGCCCCCTCCCTGCCCTGCTGCCCGAGCTCCTCCCTTGGACCGGCCACTTCCTGTCCCAAGCAGCTTCTTGTTGGTTGAGCCCCTGCATTCCAGCCAGGGCGGGGAGTGGGGCTCCCCTGTGTGAGGGGCTGATGGATAAGCTGTCTCCTAAGTCTGGAGCAGGAAGGGGTGGGGGTGGCTTCCTGAGCAAGTGGATGTCAGCTGACTTGCTAGGAAGTGGGCTGGTCCTCTTGGGGCTGACCCCGGGACCAGTTCAATGTCCCCTGAGCCCACAGACGCGATTCTGCACAGGCTTTGCGTCCGCTGCCTCAGTTTCCCCATCTGTAAAGTGGGAGCTGTGATTCCTACTGCATACCCATGAGGCCTGGGTGCTCTGGAGGTGGTGGGTGCCTGGGACGCTTGTTCCTCTTGGCTCACCTCCCTGGGGCTGCTGTGATGTCGTCTGCCTCCCCAGGAGAGCATGCGGGCCTACGCAGCCAATGTCTACACCTCGGTGGTGGCAGAGCTGGCCCGCGGAAAGCAACGCCGCTTCATCGCAGTGGAGCAGGAGTTCTTCCGGCTGTGGTGGGACAGGGTGGCCTCTGAGCAGCAGAAACGCCAGGTAAGTCAGGACAGGCTGACACAGGTCCCTGGGTATCCCAAGTATCCCAGGGAAAAGCCCTGCTGGAAACTCGGTAGGGGTTTCCAGATGTGGTCAGAGCTATGCCTGCTGTAAAACACAAGGTTTATGCTCAGGGCGCTGTCCAGGACTAGGTGATCTGCAATGCTGCCTTTCTGACTGCTCTTGAGATTAAAAAATACCCTGCCCCCCACACCCTGTGGGCTGGAGATATGGCACAATGATTTAGACCGCATGCTGTGCTTCCACACCCACGCCAGGCAGCGAACAAGGCCTGTGACCCTGACTCCAGGGGAATCCCAGGTCTGTGATCTCCAAGGGCACCTACACTCACTTGCACATACCCACATATAAACACACAGAAAAACAGACAAACACACACATATGCACACAATATTTTATTTTATGTATATGAGTGTATTGCCTGCATATATGTAAGTGCGGAGGTGTTCGTGCATTGCCCCTGGAGGTCAGAAGAGAGCATCGGTTTCCTTGGTTGTTAGCCACCATGCGTTGGGAATCTATCCCAGGTCCTCTGCAAGATCAGTCAGTGCTCTTAACTGCTGAGGCAACTCTCCAGCCCCTTAAAAATTAAAAAATAGCCAGGTGTGGTGATGCACGCCTTTAGTCCCAGCACTCAGGAGGCAGAGGCAGTGGATCTCTGTGAGATCGAGGCCAGCCTGGTCTACATAGTGAGTGTCAGGCAAGCTGGGACTACAGGGAGACTCTGTCTCAAAAATACCCAAAATTAATTAATTAATTAATTAACTAACTAACCAATTAATTAAGCCAGATGTGGTGATATATGCCTTTAATCCCAGAACTTGAGAGGCAGAAGCAAGAGGCCCTCTGTGAGTTCTAGGCCAACTGGGTCTCTGTAGCACATTCCAGGCCAGCCTGGGCTACACTGTGAGAACTTGTCTCAAAAATTGTTTATGAATTAATTAAAGTAAAAATCTCCCTGTAAGCCAGCACCCCTTCCGAAAAGACAGCAGGTGCTGGTACTAAATCAACATCCAGGTGCCCTGAGCCTTGCCCTCCCCCCATTCACACATGCTGCCTGGCCCTCCTGGTGGCCTTGACAGGGGTCCCTGTGGCTCAGGAGTTGGCAGCAGCTTGCTTTATGCAGTGCAGAAACCCTGGGCAGGCTGGCGCTCGGTTCTGCCTCGGTCACTATCACTGCTCTCTGTGAACTGCAGCTCCCACCTCTATAAATGGGGTGACTGCCCCCTTCTTGGACAGGTCCTGGCCAAGAATGGCTCTGATACTTAGGAGCTCTTAGTTTACTCTCCAGCATTCACCTTTGAGAACAGCTCTTGGACATGAGCTTCAGAGAAGCTAAGCAACTTGCTCAAAGTAGTAAAGCTAAGCAGACAGAGTGGGAGTCTGCCAGGTCTTACTGGGGGCCAGGGTGGGAGTCTCTTAAGGCTGAAGCCTGTCAAGTCATGATGCATAGCCTCATGTTTGAGGCCACCTGCATGTACCAGCCATGAGGATTGTTATCCAGACTTAATAGAGGTGGTCTGGGCTCAGAGAGGGCGATGGGTACATAGCTTATGAGTGGCAGATGGGATTTTGAGCAAAGCCTCTCTGACTTCAGAGCATGCCTCTTCAGGGTGTCCAGTGGGGTCTGTCTCTGACCCTCTGAGGGGGGGTGTGGCCTTTGTGTAATGAATGACCTAGGTAGGTACCTGCTAGTATAGCTCCCTGGCTCTGCTCTGAGGGATCCCCAGGAGCTACATCCTCAGCCTACAAACAGCCCAGCAGCCTACTGCCTACTTGCACGCCCACTGTCTCTACCTACCCCTGAACTCATTCATCCAACACATGTTCATCAGCAACACCACACTGAAAGGCAGAACAGGCCTCCAATTGTCAGTCCCCAAAAGAAAAGTGAACCCTGAGAGACACTGCAGGCTGGGTCCCCAGACTGAACCAAGCTTAGAACCCATGACCTAGCTGCCTTCTTCTGCCTGACTGTGCCCAGGTTCACCAGCTCCTGGATGAAGGTCGCCTGGAGTTTGTTCTCGGAGGCCAGGTCATGCACGATGAAGCCGTGACCCACCTGGATGATGAGATCCTACAGCTTACAGGTTTGGCTTGGCTCACAGTTTCTGAGAGTTCAGCCTAGAGTCCCTGGCTCTGTTGATTCTGGGCCTGTGTTGAGGCAGGATGTCACAGCAGTGGGAGCATGTAGAGGAGGATGCTTTTGAGTTCAGGGTGGACAGAGAGCAAAGGAACAGAAAGGGGCAAGAAGCCCCTAGAACCTGCCCCAGTGGACTATTCTCCTAGCCAGGCCCTACATTCTAAAGTTTCCATTACCTTCCAGAATGGTTCCACCAGCTGGGACCAAGCCCCCAGCACATGAGCCTGAGGGGGAGATTTCACATTCAAATCATAACAGCCACCGTGACACCTTGGGGCCTTTATGGGGGTGTGTGTCTGGCCCCCATGTTCTGAGCTCTGCCTACATCTCTTAGCAGAGCACTTTGGCTGGAGAAACAGTGATCTAGGGCCACAGAGAGTGGAATGGAGGGGTTAAGAGTCAGGTGACCTGGGCCCATCATAGCCCCATGGGAGTCCTGCCTATGACTCTGGGCAAAGGATATAACTTCATGCCTCAGCTTCCTCACTGAGAGATTAGTTTGATGGCAATGCCTTCCTCAAAGGGTTCTTTTATAATTCATAAAAGGCACTCTAAGTGGAACATATGGTTCCCTAATGAATACTCAATAAATGTTATCTGCCTTTGCCATTATGAACACCATCATTGCCATCACACCTGTTCCATCGCCATGATCACCACCACAGTCACCATCACCACCATCACTGCTCTCACCATCACTACAACCATCACACCTCCTCCATCACCATGATCACCACTGTGGTCACCATCATTACCACCATCATCACCATCACACCTCCTCCATCACCATGGTCACCACTGTGGTCACCATCATTACCACCATCATCACCATCACACCTCCTCCATCACCATGGTCACCACTGTGGTCACCATCATTACCACCATCATCACCATCACCCCTCCTCCATCACCATGGTCACCACTGTGGTCACCATCATTACCACCATCACACCTCCTCCATCACCATGGTCACCACTGTGGTCACCATCATCACCATCACACCTCCTCCATCACCATGGTCACTACCACCATTGCCTTCACTATCCCAACACCACCATCACCACCACTACCATCACTACCACTATCACCACCATTATTACCACCATCACCACCCCACCAGCATTACTACCATTATCATCACCACCATCACTACCATCGCTACCACCATCATGACTATCAGCACCACCACTGTTATAACATACCACGTCCCCCTCCTCGCTGTCACCACCTGCAGTTACAGTGGGCTAGTTTGCTTGCCCAGCCCTGATGACAGCTAAGGAGGAAATCCTGGAATTCTTAGTGTCATTTTGCACATGTTAAAACAGACCCAGAGATGAAGTGACTCTGTTAGCAGCCAGTGGCCAGTATGAGAATGGAGGTCTCATGACTAAGCACCAAGTCCCAAGGTCTCTCCACTGCATTGTGGACCCTAGTTTCCCTTGGTAGAACACCACGTGCTCTAAGAGATGTTTACACCCCTCCCGGCTCTCTGTGAATTAAGAGGAGACCTTCCCTTGATGTCTAGCAGGCTTAGCCCATGTGTGTTACTGGCGGTCTCTATGATCTATGCTGTTAAAAGATAAATTTGAGCACATTAAAATCGTAGCTTATTTGTACAAAGAGTAGTTCATGAATCAGGCAACACCAGACTGCAGGTGATTCAGGGACTCGCTGGTGGAGATGAGGGCAGAACTTTAAGAGTCCCAGAAGTAAGACAAAATGGTTGGCTTCTTCAAATGGGCTCCCTGGCGGGTCCTGGGGGGTGAGCTTTCACTTGCCGTTTGTGCTGAGTTGGACTTTTGTTCATTCACATGCCCTCCCCAGGCTGTGGAGATGTCGAGCCTCAATGCCACTGACCTGTCAGTCAGTGCTCAGGCCTGCTCTTTGGCCATGCTGACTGGAAGGAAAATGTCTGACGGGAGGCAGTGAGCAGGTCTTTGGCTTAGACCCACTACTGCCCTTGCCAGAGGCTGGCACTGTGCCCCAAACCATGGAGGCTCTGCCGGTGTGGGAACAGTACAGGGAGCTCATCTGCCCTCGGCATGCTGCTGTTGACCATGCAATCTCTTGCTCTGTCCTCCCAGACTGCCCTGCTGGCAGAGCTGCTGGTCCACACCCACTCTGCTCCTGACCCACCCCACCGCACTCCTCCCCGGCCCTCCTGCCCTCCTGACCTGCTCTCTGCTTCCATCTTGCTTATAGGTTGACTTGTTACCCTGCTTCTGAATCCCAGACATCACCTGGGATGTGATGATCCCAGGCCTAGGGGTTCACTTTGTGCCCCAATTATACCACACAGACTACAACCCATTGAGTGCAGGGAGCTGACTGTTTGTGGCAGGGCTCAGGGACACTCGTCAGTGGCTCATTCAATGGTGGGAGTTTCTTCTCCTGCAGCCCTGAGCCCAATGATGCTCCCTTGTGGGGATTTCAAAATAGTGAATATGAATGAATGAATGAATGAATGAATGAATGGTTGGATGTGTCTGACCTGGAGCTTTTGCTATGTGACAAATTATCCCCCAATTTAGTAACCTCCAACAGCAAACATTTAGTATGTCCAGCTTCTGGCTGAGGAGTTCAGGAGAAGCAGATTGCCCATGGCGTTCAGCTCAGGGTCTCTTGAGTTGCTGTCAGGGTGTCAGGTGGGGTGGCATCTGAGGGCTAGAGAAGCCACTTCCAAGCTTCATCACCTGGCCCTGAGGGAAATGAGCCAGACACAGAGGAGTATTACACGGTCCCACTCAGGGGAGTCCCTGAAGCCACCACATCCACAGAGACTGCGGAATGCTGCTGCTTTGGGGCTGGGAAGGCGGCATATAATGGAAAGTTTCAGTTTTACAAGACGGAAGGTTCTAGAGCTGAATGGTGGTGTGTGTGAATGCAGGTAATACCTCTGAACTGTGCATTTGGAAACTGGTCATGAATTGTATGCAATGTGTGCACGTAAGGGTTAAAACCAGCTGGGTGTGGTGGCGCACGCCTTTAATCCCAGCACTCAGGAGGCAGAGGCAGGTGGATCTCTGTGACTTTAAGATCACCCTGGTCTCCAGAGTTCCAGGCCAGCTGGGGCTACAGGGAGACCCTTTCTCAAAAGGGAGAGAGAGAGAGAGAGAGAGAGAGAGAGAGAGAGAGAGAGAGAGAGTTAAAACCTAGGGACTGGAGAAATGGCTCAGTGGTTAAAAGCAGTGGCTGCTCTTGCATAGGACCTGGGTTCAATTTCCAGCACCCACATGGTGGCTGACAACCATCCACAGCTCCAGTTCCAGGGGATCCACCACCCTCTTCTGACCTCTGCGAGCATTGCATGACACAGGTGCACTTAAACACCCACAGGCAATACACTCAGACACAAAAAGTAAGAATAAAAAATAAAATATTTTTTAAAAAGAGTTAAAACCTAGCCATGCATGGTAGCACATGCCTTTAATCCCAGCACTCAGGAGGCAGAGGCAGGCAGATCTCTGGTCTACATAGCAAGTTCCAGACCTGCTGGGGGTGCGGAGAGACCATGTCTCAAAAAAGGAAAGAGTTAAAACTTAAAACCTTCCTCTGCAGCCCATGTGACCTGTGGCCTGGTAGCTGGTATTACAGTCTTCTAGGCTTGAAGGGTACCCCCGTGAACAGAGAGTGAAGGGTGCCCAGGGCAGCCCACCCAGGCGACGCTGTCTTTGCAGAAGGACACGGCTTCCTCTACGAAACATTTGGAACCCGGCCACAGTTCTCCTGGCATGTGGACCCGTTCGGTGCATCAGCCACAACCCCCACCCTGTTTGCCCTGGCAGGCTTCAATGCCCATCTCATCTCCCGGATCGACTACAACCTCAAGGACGCCATGCAAGAGACCCAGGTGTGTCCTGTGCCACATGTGCTGTCCCTTCCTGCTGCTCCTGCCCTTCACTGTGTCTTAGAGGACTTTGTGGCAAGCGCCTGGCCGCCCAGGCCGGACTCCTGCAGCTTCCTCCAGGGATGGTCTCCTGCCTGAAGGCCTTCCTACCCTTACCTGGGCCAGGGCTAGGCTGACTCCTTTCCTAGGCTTGACCTTCCAGCAGAGCAGAGCTGCTCCAGAGCCACAGGCAGGGCCTGTTCAGCTGGGACTGTCGGGAGAGGTGGCTTAGCTCTATGGCTGTATGTAGCTGTGGTAGAAATGGACCAGTGGTGACACAGAGCTACAGTCGGTGACTCCTTTGATCCTGCCCTAGGAAGGACCAGGCCTGGTGCCAGCTGCATCTCCATCAGCCCTGGAGCCGCCTGGGAGGTGGGATGTCAGTTACACCTGGGCCTTAGCCAGCAGACATGTGGCCGCACAGCTCTAGAGGCTGCAGGTGCCAGGTCAGGTTGGGAGAGGTGCTGTCCTGAAGATTGTGGGGGAGGGTCTCCCCTAGGCCTCCCTCCTTGGCACGCAGGTGGCCGTTTTCTCCCTAGCCTCCGCCATGGGTTCCTGTGTCTGCACCCCACCCCATACTTCCCTTTAAACGACTTCTCTTCTCGTGCCCTCCCCTCCCTCTCCTCATCTGTCCTCCCTTCCTTTATTCTGTTCTGGTGGTGCTGGTGGTTAAAGCCAGGGCCTTGCAGTTGTAGACAAGTTTTCTGCCACAGAGCTATACCCCCTTCATGTATAAACATCCATCCTGTGTTAGGATCCTTCTTAATGACCTCATGTTGACATGGCCTAGCCACACAGACCCCCCCACATATCAAGATGCTAATGATTAGGACTTTAGCATATCTTTGTGCAGGGCACAATTATAGTTATACCCATCTTACAGATGAGGAGAGCAAGGCCCCAGAGGGTAAGGTATGCTGTCCAGGGTTGCCCTCAGGGAGCAGTGGCAGAGCTGGCGACCAAGAGTTATACAGAGGTAGACTTGGGCTCCAGGGCAGCAAGACAGGAACAATTTATTATCACCTATGAAGTGCAGGCTGCCTTTCCTGAGCCTGAGAACAGTCCCCTCTACCCCCCACCATTTCACCTGTTATGCCCTGTGTTTCACTCAGAAACCAGGTCACAGAGGGTGCATGAGCTTGTGTGGGGCCCCAAGGCAGTGTTCTACAGAACTGGCTCTGGAACCCTGAGTGCATTCTAGCCATCCGAACATCTGAGAGCTGAACCACACAGAAATGAGCGGTCTGTGCCTGTGGGTGTTCAAGCAGAGTAGAATCAGAGTCTCCATGAGGCTTGGCCCAGGGAAAACTGAGGAGCAGTGAGGGGCGTGCACAGCTCCAGGAGGAGCCACAAGTGGCTCTGGGAGCCCCTGGTATGAAGGAAACTTATAAGGGCACAGGGAGAGGTCTCATCTTTGAGCCACTGAGGAGAAGGCAGGCCGTGGAGGTGCGGGGGCTGGGGAGGCGGAGCCAGGGCACCCGTGAGCTTTATCCTTCCCCCTCACCTGTTCTTTTGGGTTCACAGGGGCTGCAGTTTGTATGGCGTGGGTCCCCGTCCCTGTCAGAGCAGCAAGAGATCTTCACACACGTCATGGACCAGTACAGCTACTGCACCCCCTCCCACATCCCCTTCTCCAACAGGTGGGTGCCCCTGTCTGTCTGCCGCCCCTGCCCACTTGTGTTGGGTGGTAGTGGCACATGCTTATAATCCTTGTGTTGGGAAGGCAGAGATAGGAGAATCTTTGGAACTGGATGGCGGGACAGCCTAGCCAAACCAGCCAGCTCCAGGCCAGCAAGAGGCCCTATCCCCAAAAGCAGGATGGATGGCTCCCACAGTGCCATGCCTGAGGTTTCCTCTAGCCTCCTTATGCATGCACACACATATGCACACACACTCGCACGTGTGTCCATGCACCCGCATCTGAGCCTCATTGGGCCGTCATGGTGAGGAAGCTAAGACCATGTGGTGATGTCCCACCTGACCCTGAGCCTCTGCCCTCCCTCAGGTCCGGATTCTATTGGAACGGTATAGCCGTCTTCCCACAGCCGCCCCCAGATGGCGTGTATCCCAACATGAGTGAGCCCGTCACCCCAGCCAACGTACACCTCTATGCCGAGGCTCTGGTGGCCAACGTGAAGCAGAGGGCTGCATGGTTCCAGACTCCTCACGTCCTCTGGCCCTGGGTATGGCACACCCCAAGTCCATGTGTCCTCCACACAGTCCTAGTCTACCTTGTACCCCGGGTATGGCCCTTCTTCAGAAGCAGCCTGTGCATGAGGCCAACTCGAACCTGGCCCATCTTTACCCAGCCATTACTGCTCCTTCCTTCCCTGCAAACCCCTGGGCCTCACCCACTCTCCCATCCTGGGTGCCCCTGAAGCCTATCAGCTGACAGAAGCCCCAGACATACTATCCCATGCCTCACTTCCCTTTGCGTTGTTTGGGACTGAGGCCAGGGCTGGAAGCTGATTCCAATGTGGCCTCTGCGTGCATCTATTTCCTTATGTGTGAAATGGGTTGACGTTCATGAGATGGGTGTCCCCCAGAAACAGTGCCACACCTCATCATCATCACTGACCTTTAGTGAGCACCACTGTGAGCCAGGCACTGACTGCTCTGTTTTTTCTCATCCATCTAACTGGCATCACGGGGACCCAGCAGGGAGGCATTGCTGGTATCCATTTTGTAGTTGAAGGACTGAGGCTCAGAGACATCAAAGAATTGTTCTGAGGCTGCACAGCTGTTTAGCAGAGCGCGTAGAAAGAGCTGGTGTTTGTGTTCAGACCTGTCCAGCGTGCCTTCCTAACTCATGACCGCTGGAGGTCAGGATGTGTCAGGGCTGTGTGAAAATTATATTATCACAATTGGTCCTGGTGATAGTTACTTAAGAGAGGCCCAGGGCAGACAGCAACGGGGGCCATTCTGGGGCCCTGGTTGGCCAGGGACAGTGTATAAGCCACTGTTGGGGCAGAGATGAGCCCTCCTGACAGGGCAAGGGCTCTGCTACCAGAGGTCCATGCCATGACCCGTGTCCTCCTGCAGGGGTGTGACAAGCAGTTCTTCAATGCCTCAGTGCAGTTTGCCAACATGGACCCCCTGCTGGACTACATCAACAGCCACTCCTCCCAGTTCGGTGTCTTGGTGCAGTATGCCACGCTGGACGATTACTTCCGTGCCCTGCACTCCCTCAACATAACCTGGCACGTCCGTGACCACCACGACTTCCTGCCGTATTCCTCAGGTATGAGCCTCGGGAGGTCGGGGGTGATTTAACACCAGGGAGGACAAGACCTTCTCCTTCCTTGGTGTGGGCTTGGCATGATTTTCATGCCTACAAGGGGGTGTCAGGCAGGTCCCCACCTGCTCTCCCCACCCTAGACAGCCTAAGCACTTCACACAGCCCCTCCCCCAGCCTCAGCTGCTCACCATCACCCGCAGCTCCACCCACTCATCCTGTATGCCCCTCCTCACACCAAGGCTGGGCAGCCCAGTGCCTCCTCTGTTTCAGAAGTCACACACTTTCTTCTAGCTCTGCCCAGTCTTTGTCATCGTGAGGGACCTCGTCTGCTTCCTGCCTGTGTCCTCAGACCCTAGGCTGAGCAGACCGCAGCCTCCAAGCTCTGCTCCCAGACTGCGCAAAGTCTAGAACCCGCCCTGCCTCACAGTGGGGACACCAGTGGTACCACTGTGCCTGGCAGTGATTGTGACCCCTCCAATCCAGGCTCTAGAGGCTCCTTCCAGGCATGCAAGATGCAGAGAAGGCAGGCAACATCAGCACCACCAGGCCCTGTGTGTGCCCCTGCTGGTGGTGCCTGCAGGCCCATCTCCTCTGTTTAGCTACCAGCAGAGGACCAAGGCAGGTAGAAAAAGCTCTCAGGCCACCACTGGGGTCTGGCTTCTTTGATATGGGGTTGTGGGGCCATCTTGGTGATAGAGCACTTGTCTGGTATGCAGAAGGGCTAGGCTCCAGTCCCAACACTAAAAACAAATTGTTGCATGTGATGTTACAGCCTCTGAAGGGTCCTATGGCCCCACTCTGCCTCCACCCAGATGGAGGACCCCAGACAGGGTGGGTAGGATGGTGACTGGCACACTTCAAGTAGGATAGCTAGTGACCAGAACATAGTAGGGCCTGCCAGTGGGCCTTGCCCAGCACCGGCACTCCCACACCAGTCTATCAGTTCAAGTCCAGGAGGAGGAGGCAGAAGCTTGGGGGTACCTGCCAGCTGGCCACTAACCACCATGTGGTCAGGGCACCTGGAACAAGCCTGCCCCACCATACCCTACCTTCCTATCCACAGTGACAGCAGAGCATCCCAATCCCTCCCACTTTATTTCATCAGTGAAGGGGTTTTAGAGAGTTAGAGGAGGAACCCTGTGAAGGATTGGTGGGGTCCACGTCCCCTCTCCCCATTTCCTTCCCTTCCACTACATAGATGGGCTCCAGCTACAAGGTTCCTTGGGGCCTGGGCTACCCTGGCCCCCAAGACTTGACTCTGTTAAGTCTGCACGGAAAAGCTGGGGTGGGGCTGCTGTAACTCTCAGCACCCTGTGTTTTGTACCACATGGATGTCAGGCATTCCCAGCACACTTGAGGAGGACGGGGACAAGAATGGGCCTAGCCGGGGCTGGAGAGATGGCACAGCGGTTAAGAACACTGACTGTTCTTGCAGAAGACCCAGGTTCTAATCCCAGCACCCACATGGCAGCTAACAACTGTCCGTAACTGCAGTTCCAGGGGATCCGACAGCCTCTTCTGTCCTCCACGGGCATCGCACGACATGGGTGCACTTACCTACATGCAGGCAATACATGCATACACATAAAATAAAAATAATAAAATATTTGAAAAACAATAAACGAAAATAAAAATAAAAGAAGAATGGGCATAGCCACAGCCATGGCAGGAGGGGAGGCATCGTGTGGGTGTACTTACAGTCGGTGGGAGAGGGTCCATCTATGGGTATGGTTACAGGCAGGGGGTGATGTCATGCGAGTGTGGCTAAATGGAAGTGGAAGTGGGTGGAAGTCAGGGTGGGGGGCCTGGTTTACAATTCCAAGCCTTCTAACTACTCAGTTTGGTGATGGAGCTATGGGGCACCCTGTTCAACCACCTGGAGCCTTTTCTCAGAGCCATGTGGCCGCTCATTAGAGTCTGGCCAGAGGAGCAAATAGGAAACAGAAGCCTCAGACTAGACCCGGGAAGAGCCAGAGTGTAGAAACTACCAGAGCCTGAGACCCAACTTCTGACTCAACCCAGCTGCTGCCTCCAGCTCTGAACCCCTAGGCAACCCATGTGGTATCTTTCAGTGCCCACCTCCCCCTGTCCCATCAGCGTCCACCTCTGCCTCCTCCCATCAGCTCCCACCTCTGCCCCCTCCCATGGGCTTCAGAAGGGGCCCTGCTGACACACAGGCCTTTCCCAGGACTTCCTGGAGCCCGCAGAGTCATGTACAACAAAAGCTGCTGTGGATTTAAAGCTCTTCACCACTGTGTGCTGCCCACCAAGGCCCAATGCCATTCTCCTTCCCAAGGTTTCCCAGCCTCACCCAGTATGCTGACCCCTCAGCCTCACCGTGTTTACTGACCCCTCAGCCTCACCCAGTATGCTGACCCCTCAGCCTCACCGTGTTTACTGACCCCTCAGCCTCACCCAGTATGCTGACCCCTCAGCCTCACCGTGTTTACTGACCCCTCAGCCTCACCCAGTATGCTGACCCCTCAGCCTCACCCTGTATGCTGACCCCTCAGCCTCACTCTGTGTACTTACCTCCCAGAACCACAGCAGGCCTGGACAGGTTTCTATTCATCCCGAAGCATGCTCAAGGGGCTAGCACGGCGAGCCAGCGCCCTACTGTATGCTGGGGAGTCCATGTTCACACGCTACATGTGGCCGGCCTCCCACGGGACTCTGGACCCTGTCTGGGCCCTGCAGCAGCTCCAGCACCTCCGCTGGGCCGTGTCTGAGGTAAGATCACCATGCAGCCTCAGTGTGGTTGGACCCTCCTGTGCTGTATGCTTTCCACCCTTGTCCTAAAACAAATCCTCAACCCCAGTTGGAGACTCCACTTTACAGGAGAGAAAGCTGAGGCCCCTCTGGTCATAAGGCTGATACAAGATGAAACTGGGCCACAGACGGACCCACGGTCTCATGGCTCCTAGAGGGTGGCTTCCTTAAGCTTCATGCCTGATTTTACAAAGGGGAATAAAGAATAAAACGCCATTAGGACCAGATAGTCCTGCCTGGCTCCAAAGCTCAGCTTAGCTGTGTGGCCTTGGGCTCATAATTTTCACTCTCTGAGCCCCAGTTTCCTCCCTGTGAACTTTCACTCTGGAGGATGCTGGGACAATAGAATGGCAGGACAGCCACCTGGGCTTGTCCCGTGGGGAGGCCAAGTTTTCTAGCTTGTCGCTCCCCGCCAATAAAGTGGCCAGGCTAGCAGTCCATTTTATAGTCGCCTAGGGCTAAGTGTTCTAGGAGCTGTGTTGGGAAGAAGCAGGTGGACTTTAGAGCCCATCAGGGCAATGGGCTGAAGTGGCTTCATCCAGGGAGCCTCATTCTCTCCCTCCGTGAAAAGGAGACCATTCACCTCTCCCGGGCTCCAAGGAGTGAGAACATCACACTATATAGAGTGCCAGGAGGGCAAGGAAGATGATGGTGAGGGGAAACCGGGTCCCTTCTGGAAGTGTTCCCCTTGTGAGATGGAGGACTAGGACACGGCATGTCTGTGACGTCAGGAGCGGGTGTGCTGTTCTTCAGCCTCTTGCCTCAGTTTCCTCTTCTGTAAGATGGAAGGGATGCCCCCTATCCTTTGCGCTCTGTAGAGCCTCCCAGAGCCAGGTCCTGATCCCCTTCTCTGTTGACTCCGGTGACCACAGGTCCAACACCACGATGCCATCACCGGCACTGAGTCCCCCAAGGTGAACAACATGTACATGGATCATCTGGTCACAGGGGTGCTGGGTGTGCGCAAGCTGATGGCCTCCATCATCCTGGACAGGCGCCCGGCAGCCAGCGCAGGTAAGTAAGGCTCCTCCAGGGAGGTAGTGGCTCTACTCTGAAGAGAGCCAGGGCACTGGAGACCAGAGCCTCATGCTCAGTCCACAAGTCTGTGAACCCCATACCCATGGTGTGACCTTGCCAGTGGGTCCAGTGCTCTGAGTCTGCTTCCTTATCCTGGAAACCAGGAAGGCCTGACATCACAGTTGGGACTGAGTAAGAATGGCTAATTTGTTCTGAGCCTTCACTAAGCTCGAAATGCTCCCCATGGGGTGTTTAGTTTAATGCTTCACACAGTCTCTATAAGATAGGGGCTCATTTCTGAGCTGAGGGATCATGTCTTGGCTCAGGGTAACTAGCTAGGAAGCAGAAGAGCTGGAATTTGAATCCATCACCTTTGATGCCCTGCTGTGTTGTCTGGCTCAGCCTCACCTGGTCCCAGCTTTCCTCCCGAGCAGAGCTGGGCTGTGGATCACCTCAGAGCAGTCATGACCCAGCGTCTTTGTCTATGAAGTGTCACACATCCAAAGTGACAAGTGGGGAGTTCAAAACCAGGAAAATCCTGGTCTCTACATACACACAAGGTCACGGGTCCCTGTGTCCTGTCCCCATCATTCTTCACTTCTTTCTGTTTTTCTCTTGCCCCCTCAGCCTTCCCTCTTCCCTAGCAGAGCTGTGCCTCTCACCTGCCCTGGCCTCACCCCCACCCCACCCGTGTGTCTGTGTGTGTGTGTGTGTGTGTGTGTGTATATATCCCAAAACAGCCTGTAGCTTCTAACTTGGGCTCCTGCCCTGGGGACACCAGTCTGGTGGGACAGACATTTGCAGAAAGAGAGTGGTAACCTGGGCTGTAACGTACCGGACAGGTGGGTCAGTCAGGTGATCTGTGTTGTTCCATGAGCACACAGAAGGCTTCCCCCCAGCAGGGAGTCGGTAGAGAACCACTACAGTGGCCCAAGTGTGCCTTGCTTGGTGGGGAACCTTGCTCTCCTGAAGGATGGTGATACCGACCAGTGACAGAGTCTTGGAACCTGGAACTTGTATCTTTTCAACAAGCCATTTATTTCAAAATTCAGACAATTTTTATACATCCCAAAGAACTAGCAGTCACGTGGGATATGGCAGTCACATACAAAGATTTAGGGTACAAAGAAGCAGGACATTTAGTCTGTTAGTTGGCGCCAGAAGGATTCTTAAACTTTCACTCAAGGTTATCAATGCCCATTCAGTCATTTATTG
>NW_008355812.1:622062-626499 GCF_000622305.1 Nannospalax galili
GGGGCTATAGGGAAACCCTTTCTCAAAAAGACTCCCATCCCCCCCCCCCCTCAAAAAAAAAAAACCCACAAAAAGAAGGCAGAGCTTGCCTTGCAGCTTCTAACCATCAGGCTCTTCAGGACACCCCAGAGAATCTAGTCCCAGCTTGTCTACCTCAGTGGGAATGAGACATGGAAGCTACCCTTAGGTATTACCTTGTCAACTGTCCACCTTTATCTCATATCTGTGTCACCAAATACTTGAACCTGGCTTCCCTGAGAATATCCTGAGTCAGAGAGGTCCTTGTTTGAAAAGGATTCCAGGGATAAGGGCATAGTGTGTATATTCACGCGCATGTGAGGTGTGTGCCTGTTTACTGCCATGCTCTGGTTCCTCAGTGTGCTTAATGGGAATTGAGAAACATTAAAAATAGTATTCAGTAGGAAATCGGAACAGCTCAAGTGGCAGGACAGGCTTGATTTCAGATTCTTCTTCCCAGAAGAACATGTCACCGTGGTTTGGGGAGCTTCCACGTCTTGGCCACAAGTCCAGTGACTGATGTGGACACGGTTTCTGTGACATTTATGCTGTGGATATCATAACCAATTCTGATCTCTGAGATCATAGCAGGCTCTGGGAAGGGGAGAAGTGAGTGGCCTTTGCTGATAAACACTGACACCACATTTAATCAGTTGCTTACCTCCAGTGTTATCAATTCTTGAGAGACTGTGGTTTGGCCAGGAACCTAAGTGACCAGTGGGTGCATCAGTCTGTTCTCTGTGCCCCTCCTCCCTGCTTTTTCATAGAAGGTGTGACCACATGACCAATAGACCCAAAGGTGAGGAGGAAAGTATGCTCAGTGCCTGGGCAATGAGAATATCATATGCTAAGAGCTGGCCCTTGGGGTTCTGGATCAATAACTTCAGGGTTCTGAGGGATTTTTTTCCCCCTAAGACTTCCTAAAAGATGCTTGGAATAAGCATCTTTAGACTAAAGCAGTCTGGGCCTATTTCACCTTGGGGTCACTGCTGATTTCTGTGGTTATCTGGAGAGGCCAGGTGACATAGGTAGCTTCTATTCTTTGACAGAGAAGGGTCAAAGCAGCAACGTTATGCTGGTGTTGCTGCTGGGGCCCCTTATGGTAGTGCCCTGGGACCTTCCTTGGGTAATCACACAGCATGGACAGCTGGGAGGAAAGCAAACCAGTGCTGCCTCCACACTACTCATCCATTGAATCAGCACCTCAAGGTTGCCCTGTTGCTGAGAACCCACTGCACAGCATCTAATCTGCATCATTCTACTTCTCAGAAGCCGGAGAAAACCCAAGGGATGTTTAGAGGGAACTTTAGCAATAAAGGCACTTTTTATGCAGGAAAAGCTGTTAATGCAGTCAACCAACCCAGAAAATACAGAAAAGAAAGAAAAAAATTGCTTTGTACAAAGAAACAGGACATTTAGTCTGTTAGTTGGCACCAGAAGGATTCTTAAACTTTTACTCGAGGCTATCAATGCCCATCCAGTAATTTATTGGCCACAATGTTTTCTTTCTTAGAGCTAAAAGCATGGTAAACTTTTAGCTTTTAGCTGAGGCGTAAACCTTTAACCTAGCCTAATCTTTTAGCCAGAGATAGCTGAGTTATTTGTTCAGGACAAGAAGATGAGCTAAGGGTTGTTGACCAAGACGCTTTCCCACAGAGCAGGGAGCCTGCACTTACGACCAGGCCGCTGTCTCCTGCCAGTCTGGGAGTGTTCTGCAGGACAGGAATTATCAGAGCCACTGTTTTCAGGGCCCCTCCCTTTAGCAGAGAATGCAGCCTGGACCTAAAGGTTTTAGGCTCACCTCACCCCAGGGCCTGGCATCCTGGCTTCCTACAGAGAACTAGAAAGGTGCCCGGGGAAAAGTGCACCACACAGCCAAGAGGGAGGTTACAAAGTGTGTTCAAGGGTCCAGGCATTGTAGATGCAACAGAAAGGGAGCCTCCTGTGCAGAGCCAGGTAACTGGATTTGGCCTCCAGGCTCCAGAGAATCTGGCTGCTCACAGCACCAAGCACTCAAAACTTTGGCTCCAGGCTTTAAAGCTGGGTGACCTTGGGCTGGCGACTGCTCTTCTTTGAGCATCAGTTTCCTCATCAGTAAAGTAGGTCAACAGGGAGAGATGTGTAAGGAGCAACGATAAGTCAGCTACAAGAGAATGCCATAGGCTCCGTTCCCATCTCCCGGCCCTGTGCAGAGTGCACGTATGCTGCGTGTATGGGCCCTGCCTGTCTGCGGCCTCTCCCCATCTACCCTGGGGGACACTAGAAGCGAGGTCTTGCCTACTCAGTTTCCCTCATCAAGGAACTCCCAGAGACATCAGGAGGGCAGCTAGTGATACCTGTTTTCTATGTAGACACAGGACCTACAGGATACTTTGCTTCAGTGTACAACCCTCTGGCTTGGACAGTCACCACCATCGTCACCTTGACTATTGGCTTCCCCAGAGTCAGTGTCACAGATGAGATGGGCCACCATGTACCCGCACAGGTATGGGCGTGAAGTCCTGCTAGGGTGGTGGTAGAGGGTGTAGAGGGGACTTTGCTGTTTGCCATTTGATAATCTAGTTCCTCTTCTACCTATGAAAGGCCCTGGGGAGTCTTAAGGGGATGCTTTAATGGAGGTGCCGAGGTTGGGGTGAGGTCCAGGCTGCCTCTTTCTCTGCACCCTGAGACATTCAGCATGAATTAGGCAGACTATCTCCTTCTCTTTCTGCTGCCTGGGGGAGGAAGGCTGCAATGGGGATGAGAAGCAAGTTGAAGAAGGGTCCCAGGGCTGATATAGTCTCTGGGGGTCCCAGAGGACAAAGCCAAAGCTTGTAAAGATGCCAGGAGGACCGTCCAAGAGGTAGAAGGACACCACTGCCTCTGAGGGGAGTGAGCACCCCATCCCAGGAGGGATGTGAGCCAGGGGTCTTCTCTTCCATGCTGTTGGCTTGCAGATCCAGAACTCCACCAAGCACCCCTCTGCCTACGACCTGCTTATCCTGAGCACCATTCCAGGCCTCAGTTACCGGTATTACAGTGTCAGGCACACCCAGGGGGACCAGGCAGGCACCAGGGAAATGGTCACCCCAGTGGCCAGCACCCTCAAGTTTGGACGCAGGCTGAGGAACCAGACCAGCCAGGAAGGCAAGCGCCTGGTGCCCGTGGTAAATGACTGCTATACTGTGCTGTTAGACCAGGACACCAACCTGATGCACAGCGTCCAGGACAGGTGAGGCACACCCATTACTGGCTCTTAGATGAGGTATGCCTGAGGCCTAGATGCATGAAAGTTCTCCCTGGTGTCTGCCTTCACCTGCCTAAAGAAAGAACAGATGGTAGCAAAGCCCCAGCCTGCTCTTGTGATCTTTAGGAGGGGAGCCAGACCCAGTGCAAAAAAAGGCCTTCTTAAACTGTCTCATTCCAGAGCTCTTGACCTACAGACAAAGGGGGCACTGAAGGGCCATGAGGGAACAATGTGTTCATGTCATCTACTTCTTTAAACTTGCAGAAACATAGAATCACTATTCAGTAAATAATTACACTATCTTTAAAACAGAAGGGGCTTTCAAAACCCTCTGTTCCCACCTACCACCCACTCACTTGTCTATCCAGCCATCTATCCACCCGCCTATCCAGCCAGGCATCCACACCCCTTTGTACTTATGCATCCATCTACCCATCCACCCACCTGTGTATCCATCCATCCACCCATCAACCATCTATGCATCCATCTATCCATCCATCCACCCACCATCTATCCATCCATCCATCCACCCACCCACCATCTATGCATCCATCCATCCACCCACCATCCATCCATCCACCCACCATCTATCCATCCACCCACCATCTATCCATCCATCCATCCACCCACCATCTATCCATCCATCCATCCACCCACCATCTATCCATCCATCCATCCACCCACCATCCATCCATCCACCCACCATCTATCCATCCATCCATCCACCCACCATCCATCCATCCATCATCAACCATCTATCCATCCATCCATCCACCATCTATGCATCCATCCATCCACCCACCATCTATCCATCCATCCATCCACCCACCCATCCATCCATCCACCCACCATCTATGCATCCATCCATCCACCCACCATCTATGCATCCATCCATCCACCCACCATCTATGCATCCATCCATCCACCCACCATCTATCCATCAACCCACCCACCCAAAAAAAAAAACCCACCCACTCCATCCATCCATCCACCATCCATCCATCCACCCACCATCCATCATCTATCCATCCACCCACCATCTATCCATCCACCCACCATCTATCCATCCACCCACCATCCATCCATCCATCCATCCATCCACCCACCCATCCACCCACCCATCCATCTACCCACCCACCCAACAATACACCCACCCATCCATCCATCCATCCATCCAACCATCCACTCACCCA
>NW_008355812.1:626971-663323 GCF_000622305.1 Nannospalax galili
CTCCCACCCTCCCACCCACTGGCTTATTGTAGGAAGGTGAAGGAAGCGAAGGCCCTGACATCTAACACAGGGACAGAACGCCATTCTGCCGCTAGTGTTGCTCCTGGACTGCTGCTGGCCACCAGAATGGGCCTGCTTCTGCAGGGAGCGCCTTCTGCTGGCAGCCTCTGTCCATCCTCCCTCCCTCTCATTTGTGATCCTGAGCTTCTGGGACTGTAAGGCCCCACCCCAAGTTCCTTGGCTCTGTGCCTTCCCCCAAGGCCTCTCATAACTTTCTCAGATTCCTCCAGGTGCTTTCTTCCCTCTTGACCCAGAGCCACAGCCGTGCTGTAGATAAATGAATTGCAGGGTCAGACCTTATCCAGGGCACCACTGATGTCCTCCCTCACCGCTGCAGACAGAGTAACCGCACAGTGCACATGACCCAGGAGTTCCTGGAGTACCACGCCAACGGGGACGTGAAGCAGGGACCTATTTCTGACAACTACCTGTTCGCACCCAACCAGACTGCTGAGCCTGCCTGGGAAGCCGTGGAAATGGAGATGGTGGTGGGAACGTTGGCAACAGAGATCCGGCAGTACTTTTACAGGTGCCTCCCCCGAGTGGGTCCACAGCCCATGGAAAGCTCGAGAGCAGGTGGATCAGTAAACAGAATCCTCCCAGATCCTCTGCCCTGGGGCCTGGGCCTGGCAAATGATTGTTAATTTTTTTTAATGTGTATGAGTGTATTGCCTACATGTATGTAAGTGCACCTGTGTCATGCAGTGCCCATGGAGGTCAAAAGAGGGTGTCAGATTCCCTGGAACTGGAACTGGATTTACAGACGGTTGTTAGCCACCATGTAGGTGCTGGAAGCTGAACCCAGGTCTTCTGCAAGAATAGCCAATGCTTTTAACCACTGAGCCATTGCTCCAGGCCCTTGTTAATGAAATTTGATGAATGACTCTAGCTTCTGCCTATGCTTTTTGCTTAAGCCCATGCAGTTATACCAACTGCTGAATTCAGAGCGCAGGAGAGGGGCTCTTGTTCCTTGATGAGTTTCAAGCAACTCTGTGGGGGCCACACACCTCCCATTGGATTAACTTGTCCAGTAGTGCCATTGTCCACATGGCCCAAGATAGCTAGCTTCCCACTGCCTACCTTGCCTACAGGAGGGAAGGCATCTTCAGCTCCCCCTACAGAGTTCTCCTGCTCACTGTCTAGGAACACGACAGACCAGAGTTATACCTATGCAGTCTATTCTCGGCTCGCTCACGTGCCTGCTGGGGAACTGCTCTGCCAACGGATAGAGCAAGAATACAGAGTGGGCCCCTTGGAGCTGAACCGCGAGGCCATCCTGAGGACCAGCAGTGACCTTAACAACCATCAAGTTCTCTACTCAGACAACAATGGCTACCAGATGCAGCGTAGGCCCTACCAGATCTTCAAGAACAACACCATCGCCCGGGTATACCTGTAGCAGCTACATACTACCCAAGGGTGCTTTTTCTGGCCCTGTTAGTTGCCATATGGGTGCTGGGACTCAAACCCAGGTCCTCTATAAGAGCAGTCAGTGCTCTTAACTGCTGAGCCATCTCTCCAGCCCCCTTCCCGGCCCTGTTAAGCATACACTCACGCATCTGTACCCTGACAGTGCCATTTCCAAGACCTGGCTTTCTCTCTGTTCCTTTTTGGTGAAATGCTTTGTCAAAGGTCATTTATTTATCTATTATTTTTTAACACGTAAGAGTGTTTTGCCTGCATATATGTAAGTGCACCATGTGCGCTCAGTGCCCATGGAGGCCAGAAGAGGGCATTAGATCCCCTGTAACTGGAGTTAGGGATGTTAGCTGCCGTGTGGGTGCTGGGAACCAAACCTAGGTCTTCTACAAGAGCAGCCACTGCTCTTAATCACTCATCCTTCTCTCCAGCCTCTCAAAAGTCCTACTTGATGTTAAGATGAGTGTAGAGCCCCATCAGCCAGGCCACATGACCAAGAAGCCACAGACAGGAAGCTGAGGCCCGAGTGCCATTCTGCCTAGGGGAGGGCTGGTGGGTGGCCTGCCTGACCCTACGCTGCAGCTTGTGACACTTGTGTCTCCAGAATTACTACCCCATGGTGCAGTCGGCCTTCATTGAGGATGACAGAAGCAGGCTGGTGCTGCTGACGGAGCGGGCACATGGCGTCTCCAGCCAAGGGAATGGACAGGTGGAGGTAGGAGAGGCCTGGCCTGGACCCCCACAGGCCCTCGTGGCTACCCACAGTTATGTCCAAGCAAGGAAGGGCCTCCTGCATGACTCTCCTGCAGGTGATGCTCCATCGGCGGCTGTGGAACAACTTGGCCTGGGACCTAAACTGCAACCTTACACTAAACGACACCTCTGTTGTCCACCCTGTGCTCTGGCTTCTGCTGGGTCCTAGATCCGTCACTACCAGCCTACACCCAAGGAATGGGCTGGCACTGCAGCACAGGCCCGTCGTGTTGTTCGGAGAACTGGCCCATGAAGAGACTCCTATTCAGAGTATGCATCTCCAACGCACAGGATATGTCAGCCAGACCCATGGCCTGGAAAGGGCTCCCACCCAGGGCTCTGGGCAGCACTGAGCAGGAAGGGACCTTGGGGACCGAGTGTTAACAGTGGCAGGATGCTGTGGGTTTCCAGAGAGGAGGCATTCCTGGCAGGTTTTCCTAGGCCTCCACTCACCTGTCTGCCCAGCCACCTCACCCCACTCTGTGCATTGCCTGGATCTGATGGCCCTGTAGGGTACAGGCTCCCCCAGGCGACCAGGATCTTTGCTGCACAGGAAAGTTCAGTGTGTCTGAGGGGCTCCCTTTCACCGCCCCCACGCACATATACACATGCACGTGTGCACTCTGGAAACGCCACTTGAGCTGCTGAGCCATGGGAGAACTTACTCTGAGGCCCACAAAGCTCAGGACCTGGAAACTCCACAGGGTGTCCCTCATCTCACCTGGGCTGACTGCAGGCCCTCCTCCCTTCTCTTTCCTCCTCTCCTCCTTTTCCTCCTCCTCTTCCTCTTTCTCCTCCTCCTCTCCCTCCTCATTTTCCTCCTGTACCTCTGCCTCCTCCTCTCCCTCCTCACTAGGACAGGACTGTACAACTCCTGGGGTGTTCTCAGAGAACAGCTGTCTCCTACCATTACTCAAAAGTAGGAAAGGTTTGCTTTGGCTCGTGGTCTCATGGGTTTCGGTCCACGGTCACTTGCTTCTGTTGTCCTTTGGTGCCACTGTACTTCCTGGTGGGGAACACAGGACAGAAACCTGTTTACCATGTAGCAGCTGGAAAGCAAAGAGGAAGAGGAAGGGGCGGCTTCCCACCAGCCCTTCCAAGGGTGCAGCCTAGTGACCTAACGTCCTCTCCCTAGGTCCCACCTCCTAAGGCTCTACCAGCCCGCTGGGTGGGGACAAAGCTTTAGCATATGGGCCTTTGGGGAGGGCCATGGAAGATCCAAACCACAGACCATGCAAAAGGAACTGAGACTCAGACTTTCCAGACTGGAGTGCAGTAGTCCCAGGGACGGATTATGATTGCTTCTGCTTGGGCCAAGTGACCCGTGTCTGGGCCAGCCCCTGTGGTGGGTGAGAAGGGCAGCAGCACCTGTGAAAGTCAGCATTGGAAAAGGGTCCGAGGGCCTCTGAGTGGGGACTGATTGGTGGTGAAGCAAGAGGGGAGCTGGCACCCCTCAGACTAGAAAGCTGGGCCTGTGTGAGCGTGAGCAAGCTGTGTCCCTCTCAAGCCTCCTCCTCTGGCCTTTGAAACAGCCAGATGAGTAAGTTCAAGTCCCTACACATCTTAGGCTGTGTAACCCTAGCAGCTGGATGTGGAGGGAGCAGCATGGCGGGGAGGCCTGTGTGAATGGGGGTTAGAGTGGAACTGGAGCCCTGGACTAGAGCTTCAGACTCACTATGGCTATGGAAGGGGCAGAGGGCCTCATGTGGAAAGCTGAGTGCCGGGAGGAGGCGTCGGTCGTAAAGCCCCTCCTCCCTGTTTCTCTGACTTACAGGACCCCCAGAGCCCCCAGCTGTGACACTACCCCCAAACCTGCACCTGCAGATCCTCAGCATTCCTGGCTGGAACTACAGCACGAGCCATGCCCGGCACCTGCGCAGCCTTCGGACAGGTGAGGTGGCATCTCGCTGTGGCTCTGTCCCCTCCCTCACCCCCCAAGCCCACCAGAGTCACCACAGCTCTGCAAGGTCCCCTGGTCCCCTCAGCTAGCACATGGGGAGACCAAAGCCTGCAGACATGGAGAATGGGCAGTCTGCCAGCCAACTGGGGTGGCGTGGGCTCTGCCTCTGGCCCCCAGCCCCAGGCCCAGCTCATGAGCAGCCATACTGAAAATGAATCCCACCCTGTCCCCAGACAGTCACCCACTCCTGCTCAGTCCTCTGGCTGCGCTATGCTAGTGTTTGTGTCAGAATCTTTTCATCCTCCTGTGACAAAGTACCTAAGAAAATCAGCTTCAGGGAAGCAGGACTTGTTTGGCTCACAGGTTTGTTGGTTTGGAGGTTTCAGTTCATGGCGGGGGGTGGGGGGGTAGGATGCCACCCACATTCTGGGCAGCATGCTGTTAGAGCACACCCAGTATGTGCTGTACCCTCTCTTAGGAGTCTCTCAACCCAGTCAAGCTGTCAATCAATATGCCTATCACATGCCTTATTCCAGAGAGTTCTTCAGCACCCAAGCACCCTAGTTCCCACTCACCTGCAAAGCTGGGGCAGCCCAGCTGTCAGGAGTTCCATTTAGCAGATAGATGCCCCTATGCCAGGCACCAGGGGACAGACAAGGAACAAGGGTGGTAGGGTCCCTGGTCTCTGGACATTCATCAGACAGCAGTAGCAGTGAGAAGGGATGCAGCCATCAAGGAGGGCCTCCCAGGGGGGGTGATACCTGATAGGAAGCAACAGATCACTTCTGCTCACTGTGTGTTGACCACAGTAGCACATAATCACGCCCAACTCCAGGGGGTAGGGAGGAACAGACGAGGATTTGAGGACAGGCCCAAGGGTGGACACAAAGGAGTGAAGACACTGACATTAGCCCCTGTGCGATGAACAGGAGGCTGGTGTCGGCACACTCCAGCTGGACCCTGCCTCTGCTACACATGAGCCGTGTGGCCCTGGACAAGTGCCTGTCCCTCGGAACGGCTGCTGCCCTGACGGGAGGCTCAGATACAGAGTCCAGAGTGCTAAGAGCCAGGCCCAGACCCTTGAGCTTGGCTGAGGATCCTCTGTCACTTCCACTCCCAAAGGCAACGGAAGGAAGGCCCAGGCAGACCTGCGCCGAGTCCTGCTGAGGCTCCACCACCTGTATGAGGCAGGGGAGGACCCAGTCCTGTCTCAGCCTGCGACAGTGGATCTCAAGGTAAACCTCCCACACCCACCCCACCCAAGACCTGCCAGGCCTCCCAGCATGCTCCAACCAGGGGAGGCAACCCAGTAAAGACCCTGCCTGGGCCACACCTGGGTCAGAGGACCATTTGATGTGTTCCCTATGAGGCCTGCTGGGCTCATACCCAGGCCCTTCCCTTCAAAGTCCTCTAGATTTCCCAATTGGCACAGCAGGCCCACACCCGGTTCTTCCTTATTTATTTTTGCTGCAAACCTTTTGGGGGGAAGGAGGGGTGTATGGTATATGTATATGTTTGCATGACTGTGTGCACATGTGCATGCCAGTGTACATGCAGTGCACATGCATGTGTACACATGGAGACCAGCAATCAATGTCAGAGTGTCTTCCTCTGTCACTGTACCTTTTTTTTAAATTTTGTATGAGTGCTTTGCCTGCATGTAAGTGCGCCACATGCATGCAGTGCCTGCAGAGGCCAGAAGGTGACATCAGATCCCCTGAAACTGAAGTTGTGGATGGGTTGTTAGCTGCCATGCGGCTACTGGGAACTGAACCTGGGTCCTCTGTAAGAATGGCCAGTGCTCTTGACCACTGAGCCATCTCTCTAGCACCACCCCTCCGCCTTATTTTTTGAAACAGGATCTCCCACTGAACCTGGAGTTCACTGATTGGCTAGGCTGGCCCAAGAGTTCCAGGGGTGCTCCTGCCTCTGTTCCTCACCCTGCCCACCCCCGTGCTGGGGGAAACTCTGCCAGCTGTGTCCCCAGCCTGCTGCAGAATCCTTTCAAACAACACAGACATCATTTGTGTAGTCAGAAAATCAGACCTATTCTCCCTAGACTTCGTTGGCAGGGTGACTTAAAGTCGGAGAATCCAGGGTCTGGGTCTCAGGTTCCTACAATCTTCTGGGGCTCAGTTTCCGCACCTGTTAAGCTAGGAGAGGCCCAGGGCTTTGCTCTAAATGCCATAGCGAAGCCAGGTATAGTGGTGCACACCTTTAATCCCAGCAGTTGGGAGGTAGCAGAGGCTGGCAGAGCTCTGTAAGTTCAAGGCCAGCCTGGTCTACATAGCAAGGTTCAGGCTATCTGGGGCTACAAAGTGAGACCTTGCCTCAAAACAAACAAAAAAGGTTGTGGAGAGGCTCTGGGGCAGTGATGTGTGCACAGTACCTGCCCTCTCTGCGGGCTCCCAAGCATCGTCTCATTGAGGTGCCTGTCCCCACCTGAGCCTGCTCATCTGGGAAGGTGCACATCCCCAGCCGCAGATTCCTTGCCTGTGAACAACCTGGCTATCTACCCTTGCAGGTGAAATGAGGCAGGGGTGTTAGGCTCAGGCTAGGCCCTGGGGCGACAGGTGCAGTCAGTACCGTGGGTGCCCTGCTACTGTTTTTGATTCTCTGCACTGCTTGGATCTGGGGTATCAGTGAAACCCACCCTTCCCTCTACTCCTGTCCTGTAGGCTGTGCTGCAAGGGCTGGGGTCCGTGGTGGCTGTGGAGGAGCGCTCACTCACTGGGACCTGGGACATGCACACACTGCAGCGCTGGCACTGGAGAACAGAGACTGGTCACTCGAGAGGTTTGGGATCAGCCTTAGCCCCCCTGGGAGTCCCAGCAGCACAGATAGGCCCAGTGCTGTGTGGCTTTCTCTCTCTGAATCCACAGCCCTCCATAATTATCAGAGTAGGTTAGGAAGGGCTTTGGATCAGTCCCCTCCTGCCAAGGCTCCACACAGGAGTGTGCACGTGTGTGTGTGTGTGTGTGTGTGTGTGTGTGTCTGTGTGGAGAAAAAGATATGGGGGGGGGAACCACACACGATGACTTGTTTCTATGCTGGGTGAGAGCCCCAAGCCACAACACAAGTATGCCCCCAGGAGTTCTGCTGAGGTAGCCCTGCTGCACAGTGTAGGGCTGGGAACAGTGGACACCCAGCCATCCAGGCAGGCAGAGAGCATGAAGATGCTCCCTGCCGAGGCTAAGCCCAAGCCCGAGCTGGACTTCGGTGGAGCTGGTACGGTGAGGGCAGATTTCTCCAGATGGTCCTACCCAGTAAGCCTTAGGCACTTAGTGCAGCCCCCACAGGGAAATCTGACCAATGGGTGGTACAGTGACCCTCACTGCAGCCCCCGGGGAGGATAGATGGTGAGATCCGCTTTAGCCTGGGAGGAGGGGGCAGCTATGGTCACAAGGTCACATGGTCACAGTCTGTAGACAGCTACTGTGCTCTGAGGGGGAGGGGGGCTCCTGGAGGAAGCACCAAGCTGGACAGCCTCCTTGTATTCCCCAGGTCAGACCACCTCCCCACCACAGCCACCAGGAGGCGCCACCATCACTGTGCACCCCAAGGAAATCCGGACATTCTTCATTCACTTCCGGCAGCCATGAACACTGGACCTTGGAACTGGAAGAAACCGAGGGACCCACAGTGAGACGAGGGACCTAGAATGAGACGCTAGCTCAGGAAATGGCCGTGGGGGGGGTTCAATTCTTAAATTCTTTCAAATAAAAAATCAAAGTCTGTGTTCTTTCTTTCCATGCTGAAGCCAGGCCCCTCCTCTCTTCTCACAACAATAGTCCCTCCCTTCCTTCGTCCATCCCTCCCTTCTTCCCACCCTTCCTCCCTCCCTCTCTTCCTCCCTCCCCTCCCTTCCCCTCTCCTCCCATTTTTTTGAGAGCTTTTATGTTTCAAAGTTAACACGTGAGTCTAGAAAATCGAAAGCCTTGCGGCTTTCAAGGTTGTCCACAGCCACCCACTGTAGACATGCCCTCAGATCCTCCCAGCATGCCCCGTATGTGCCTGAGCCACACAGGGTGGGTCTGCCTGCTTCCCACACATTTACTGATTCCCAAACCAGAGCATGTAAATTTTTTGATGACCAAGCATATACCTCACACTAACTCAATCTATTAGCAAAAATATTGTATCTGACCTTTCATGGAGCAAAGACCCTAGATACAGTATTGGTGGAGCACAACACTGAGCGCGACATTGTTAGGGTCGCTCATTGTCACTTTCATGTTAACAAAAAATGGTGGTGGGTGCACGCCTGTAATCTTAGCACCAAGTTTGAAACAGGAAGGTTGTGAGTTCCAGGCTGGCCTGGGCTACAGAGTGAGTCTGTCTCAAAAATAAATAAATAAACAGAGCTGGGTCTGTAGCCCAGTTGGTAAAGTGCTTGCCCAGTATTCACAAGGTTCTGTACAAGCAAGGTCTGGCTGTGCACCCTATAACCCTAGCACTTAGGAGGTAGAGACAGGAAGATCAGTTCAGGGTCATCCTGAGCTATGTAGCAAGTCCAGGCCAACCTAGGATACATGAGACCCTGTCTTGAGAAACAAACACTCAACATGCCTGTTATTAACACTAGTGAGAAGGTGTGTTGCATGGAATTGCCTCTTGTAACTCTGCAGCGCACCCAAGAGTTGCGTGTGGAGATTCAGCTCAGGAGTGCTCGCACTGCCTGTGTGAGGCCCCAGGTTCATCCTAGCACTGCCAAAAAACAAAATAGTCAATCTAAGTCAGGCTTTCCCTGTGTTCCTTCTACACCACTGCTGAATGGGTCCTGACACAGTGCCCCAGAAGAGAGGGTATTTACATAGGCGTTCCAAATGCATCTTTTGATTTAGTCACAAGTGCATGTTTACAAATCTTCAAAAGAAGGGGGAAGAGTTCCACTGCCCCAGGCCATCAGTTTGGGGTTGGAGAACAATATTTGATGTTTCTTACACAAACACTAGGCTCACCCTAGCCTGTTTTTTTGTTGTGCACCTGTGATTCCATTGAGGGCTGGTTTCCTGCCGCCCACAGCAGGGCTGAACTAAGTGCTCACACGTAACAAAGGCTGCAGACTGGAAGGGCTTCAGGTAGGAACAGGTGACCCAGGAACAAGCAGGCACTTATGAGGCTTACCAGGTCTTCACTTCACATCCACCGTTTTGCTAAGGGGTGTCCTCTAACATCTGGGAAACGAAGCTATAAACGAGGACCCCATGGCCCTTACACCCAATATGCACATGGCACCATAAAACACCAAGCACTGGGAAGGGACATGGTTGCTCCTACATTTGGGACCCAGCGTTCTGCACTTCCTCCTCCCAAATTTATTCACAAACAGCATATTCCACCTGAGATGGGGTTTGGGTGTTCCCCAAAAAACATAATTTCTCACAGACTTTAACAAAGTGGCATTACAATTCCTGTGTGTGACTCCTCCTGGAGTCACCTCTACAGATGATCAACCACTCCATTTCTTTCTCAGGACTGGGATGTAGCTCTGTGGTAAAGGACTTGCCTAGTATAACCTTGGCTTCCATCCTTAGCACCAGAGAGAGAGACAGAGAAAGAGAGGGAGATGACAGAGAGACAGAGGAAGGGGTCATTTTGAGCTGCTGGTTCTCTCATGATTTCTTTAAAAAGGGGATTTACACAGCCCGGCTTCTTCAGAACTGCTCCACCACTCCTGGGCTGGTCCAGATTCTCTATAGGAACAAAGCCAATTTCAATTTGTTGAACCAGTGAGGCCTGAGCACCTTACGCACACACTAACCACACCTGTACTTCTGAGATATTGTAGTGGATTTGTTTCCTGGCATGGTTGATGGGTACATGGCGAGTTTCCTTTAAAACCATTCCTAGGCAAAGACACGAAACAGCAGCAGCACCCACCGTGGGTAATTCAGGCAGAAAGTGGGTATAAAACGAGATAATTCATAAGGAAACTACGTACATAAATCATACGCATATGATTATATACAAACTTCGTTTTTGCATATAAGATAAACCACATCTGTAAGAATTTGAATAATTCTATAGGAATATGAATCCTGAGGCTGGAACGTTGGCTCGGTATTTAAGAACAATTGCTGCTCTTGCAGAAGACCTGAGTTCAGTTCCCAGCACAACAGCTTACAACCACTTGGAACTCCAGCTCCAGGGGATCCAACCCTTTCTCCTGGCCTCTGTGGGCACCTGCACACATGTGACATACACAAAGAGACACACACATACAAATAAATAAATAAATCTTTAAAAATATGAAGCATGCATTTCTATAGACAATATATAAAATAACCAGGTGTGGTGGCACACACCTTTAATCCCAGCACTCAGGAGGCAGAGGCAGGCGGATCTCTGTGAGTTCAAGGCTAGCCTGGTCTACATAGTGAGCTCCAGATCAGCTGGAGCTACAGGGAGACTCTGTCTCAAAAAGATCAAAGTAGAAAAAAAAGAAAAACTATAAATATTTTAAAAGAGAGGCTGTGGAATGTGGCTCAGTGGTAGAGCATTTGCCTAGTATGCACAAGGCCCTGGGTTTGATCCCTAGCCCTGGGCAGGGTGGGGGTGTAGGGGGAGGCTAGGCATGGTGGCATAGTGGTTCTGTGTGAGAACAGTGATCTTCACTTTATAATAAGAGCATTGGAACTTCAGAGTAGGGAAGTGAATAGTTTGTTTTATAACCTTGCAAAAGGCAAAGACAAAATTAGCCTGCACACCAATTTGACACAAAACTGGATTTTATATCCCTGACTCCATTTCCTTACTCCCTGAACTCCTCATGGGCTGAGTTCTTCAGGGAGGTACAAGCTTCCCAGTGTCTACCACAGCCCCCTCCCCTGATCCCCATCCTATTGATTCAGGAGGCAAAACCTTATCTAATGAAAATCCCAGGGATCAAGTCCCTACTTTACTAATATGTGGGCTCATTCACATAGCAGACTGTAACTTTTCAGTCCTAAGATGAACTTAGAGTGCCTAGACAAGCTGGGATCAGAGAAGACAGGGGCTTAGATCTGCTTATTTGTGATTCTCAGATGAGCTCTAAATGTACCTTATGCTGAAAATGGACAAAATAATTTATTTCTTACACCTGCAGTCCCAGCACTTGGGAGGCAGTTAGGAGGGGCACTACAAGCTTAAGGCCAGCCTGGTCTACATAGTGAGTTTAGTGAACCTCTAGGCAGTCAGGGCTACATAGTGAGACCCTATCTTATCTCAGAGATGGGAGGGAAGAGAGAGAAAATACAAGAATGCGAAAATTATAAATGTACAAGTGGAAACAGATAAAACAAGTCCAAGTTCACATCTCTTATCTTACATCTCCTTTTGTACAAGCCACACTGCACAAACCTAGCTCAAACTTGCCTAAATAACTCCAAATTTTATTATTATTATTATTATTATTATTATTAATGACAGAGTGGTGCACACACGCCATGTGGAGGCCGGAGGATAGCAGTGTGCAGTCAGTTCTCGCCACCTTTATGTGGGTTCCAGGAATGAAATTCGGGCATCAAGTTTATGTGGCAAGCCTTTCACCCAGTGGACCATCTCACTGGTCCCTCAGAAACGTTTCTCACTGTGACAGAGATGGAAGTCTATCAACATCTCTTCTTCCCTTCCATAGAAAATTCTAGAGAACACAGAAAAATGTCTTCCCAGAAAGACAAAAGTTCACCCAGGGGGTGGTGTAAGAGGAAGAATACCCAAACACTCCAGACACCCCAGTTAAGAGTGGAGACTGAGGTATTTCTGGGTCTTTCAGCCTCCTCTGACTCTTACAGCCCATCCCAGCCAGCAGCTCCAGGCAGCTGAGGAAGAGACTCCAGGAGGCTCTCCAAGCTGAGAGCCCTCTCCAAGCTCCCGACCACAGATGGTGAGGGTGATTGCTCTGGCATCAAGCTGCAACGGGTGGTTTGTTTTTTTAATGTGTATGAATGTACTACCTACATGCATGTAAGTGTACCCATGTCATGCAATGCCCGCAGAGGTCAGAAAAGGGCGTCAGATGCCCTAGAACTGGGCAGTTGTTAGCTACCATGTGGGTGCTGGGAATCGAAGCTCGGTCCTCTGCAAGAGCAGCCAGTGCTCTTAACCAGTGAGCCATCTCTCTAGCCCCTTGGGTGGGGGGTTTTGAACACAGCAGTAACTGGGTCAACATCCATAATTTCAAAGCTGAGAAATTCAGGGAAGCAAGTCAGTAAGCTGCATTCCTCCATAGTCTCTGCTTCAGTTCCTGCCTGAGTTCCCCCAAAGATGGACTGTGCCTAGGAAAGGTAAGATGAAATAATTCCTTCCCTCCCCAAGTTAGTTTTGGTCAATGTTTTATCATAGCAACGGAGAAACCAAACTAGAATAAAAGCTGGTACTAGGAATGTGGTGTACTGCTGTGAAGGACCTGACAATGTTGTTTCATTGGAGATTGTGGAAATGTTTGGAACTTTGGACTAGTGCTTAGATGTTCTGTGGGTGGTTTCACTATGTAGCTTGACTGACCTGGAACTCACAGTCCTCCTGCCTGAGACTCCTGGATGTTGGGATTACAAGGATGCACCACCAGGCCGTGTCCGCGTGTAGTGGTTTTTGTGTTCACACACTCATTACCACCACACCTGACTTCTTTTTTAAATTTTTTGATTCTTATTTTATGTGTATGAGTGTATTGCCTGCATGTATGTGAGTGCACCTGTGTCGTGCAATGCTGCGGAGGTCAGAGGAGGGCTTCAGATTCCCCTGGGACTGGAGTTAAGGACAGTTCATGTGGGTGCTGGGAATCGAACCCAGGTCCTCTGCAAGAGCAGTCAGTGCTCTTAACTGCTGGGCCATCTCTCCAGCCCCCTGACTTCTTTCTTATTACTACCAGTCTGTACACTTTTTCTATTAGTTTCTTCCTAGGCGGGTTTTTTTTTTCCTAATAATCACAAGCCCATATTTCCTTATGGGAGGTTGGGGATTTAGCTCAGTGGTAGAGTGCTTGCCTAGCAAGCGCAAGGCCCTGGGTTCAGTCCTCAGCTCCGAAAAAAAAAACAAAAAACAAAATAAAATAAGATAAACCTCACAATTCACCACTATGAAGATGGCTCATTACCTGCTAGCCTTCCTCTCTCCAACCAGCAAGATAAAACTTCCAGAACACATTTACCTCCCCACTGTCCCCATCCATTTGTAACAGCTCTGGGCTTTGGATCCCTTAAGCTGTTCAAATCCCCAGAAAGCAGAACAGAGTGGAGGAAGTGGGGTGTGAGGTGCAAGCAGTGAAGGGGAAGGACATGCACGCCCACCATCCTCAGGGGCAGACAGCTGTCTCAGCCAACTGGGGCAGCTCTAACCAACTGCACAGACTTCTCATTTCCTTCACAGTTCTAGAGGCAGCAAGTCCACGGTCAAGGTGTCAGCAGACGCCTGTGGAGGGCAGCTTCCTGGTTTACACATGGCTGTCTTCTCAGTGTGCCCTCAAGTGGCAGGTGACACAGAGCAGGAGCAAGCTCCTGTGTCTCTTCTGGTAAGGCCACTAATCTCATCATGGGGCCCCATCCTCAAGAAAAATTAGTTTTCAAGTACCTCCCTGGGGACCCATCTCCTAACACCTTCAATTGATGGTTAGGATGTCAGCATAGGAATTTTGGGAGGGTCACATTTCATCCAAGGCCACAGATTCTTTCCAGTCCTGTCAACAAAGCATCTCCACCTTCGAGCATCTTTTCCCAGGGCCAGAGGACCTAGGGAGGACCACAGATATGCAAGGAGTTTCCTCCCTCAGAAGCCTCCCAGGTACCCAGGGTCATGCACTCTGTAGGAGCTTCTCGGTGCTCCAAACCAATGACAAGCACGGTGCGTTCAGCATCATTCTCAAGGGCATCAAAAGAAATCTGTTCTTTCCCTACAGGTTTGGACCAGAGCCATTGGACTTTAAGTTCCAATTCTTCTCCCACATGGTCTGCCTTGCCTCATCTGGTCCAGGACAAACTGTTCTCCAGTCTCCAGCTTGGGAAAGATCAAGTTCCACATCAACACATTGCTTCCTGTTGTCTGTCTGCTGAAAATCCCCTCACCTGTCTTTGTTCTGGGCAACTGGTACCCAGCCCGGAGGCTGCCCCGGCCAAGGCACTCTGCAAAACTGTACCACTGCCTTTGTTTATTTCCTGTATACATACATACACACACACACACAATTAAATTTTCATTTTGGTGGGGAGGGAGACAGGGTTTCTCTGTAGCCCCACGTGGCCAGGAATGCCTCATGTAAACCAGGCTGGCCTTGATCTCAGAGATCCACCTTCCTCCCAAATGCTATGACTTAAGGTGTGTGCCACCACACCTGGCTAAAACTTTTCTAACTTTAATTTTTTTATTTTTATGGTGTATGTGTACAAGGTGTATGTATAATATATGCAGGTGTGTGTGTGCACATGCATGCATACCCATGGGTGCCCGCAGAGGCCAGAAGAGGACCTATTCCATTGCTGAATCACTCCCCCCTGTTCCTTAGAGACAAGATATCTCACTGAGACGGGCCTAAACTGGTTGCCCCAGTGGTCTTCCTGTCTCTGCCCCCACAGTGCTGGGATTAGAAGCACGTGCAGCCACATACAACGTTTTGCGTGGGTGCCTGAGGCTTGAACTCAGGTCCTCAGGCTTGTGCAGCAAGCACTCTTAACCACTGAACACTCTCTGGCCCCCAACTCTGACAATTTCTGAAGAGGCCTTTGCTTAAGGGAAAAGAGAAGTGATTCCAGACAGAAACCCAAAGTGCGGGATCAGACTCCAGAGAAGCAAGACAAAGAAAGAAGCTATTGAGTAGCAAGGCCTCAGGGGTGCGTGAAGGCCTGCTCCCGGAACTGGGCAATACACATCCTCCACAGGCATATGTAGAAAGTGCACCAAAATTGTCCAGGCTGTTAGTCAAATCCCGGCAAAATAGAAAAATGTGAACAGCTCTCAAGTGGTTAAAAATGAAAAGTTCTAACACTTGAGGGATCAAAACATCATGATGGCCACTGAGTGTGGTTTCCCACGCCTGTAACTCAAAAAAAAAAATTCTGGAAGCTGGAGAGAGTGCTCAGTGGTTCAGAGTGCTTGCTGTTCTCTCAGAGGACCCAAGTTTGGTTCCCAGAACCCACATTGGGCTGCTACATTTGCCTGTAACTCCAGCTCCAGGGGCTCTGACACCCTCTTCTGGCCTCCAAGGACACGCAAACCCTGTGGCAGACACACACACAGACACGTACACACAAATAAAATCTTTTGAAATGTTGTAATGGAGTTGGGTGTTGGGAAACAAGCAGGAGGTTAGGAGTTCGAGGTCACCATTGCTATGTAGTGAGTTCAAGACCAGCCTGGGCCACGTGAGCCCGTCTCAAAAAAACAAAAGCTAAACCAAACCATAACAGGAATAAGCACACTCTTAGAACTAAGAAATAATGAAAAAGAAATATCAAAAGTTGTGTGAGGCAGGTCAAGTCAGACCTCAAGGAAACTTAAGAGTCTTAAAATGCTGTATTAGAAGCAAAGGAAAGCTCTAATGAACTCGGGCTCACTTGAGGAATTAATAAATAAACCAGAAAGGAAGAAAGGGGTAATGAGGGAAAGAACGGGCCGAGATGGCTCCAGGTGCAAAGTGCTTGCCATGCTTGTGTGCAGATCTGCCCCAGAACCCACATAAAGCAGGGCCCAGTAGCCAGGGTCCAATCCCACTGCTCCGGCAAAGACAGCAGAATTCCTTGATGCCTTCTGTCCAGCTAGACTGGATCTACACGATGAAAGAGAGACCCTGTTAAAAACAAGTTGGAAGGCAAGGATACAGACACGAACACATCAGGGAGCCACTGAGATGGTGTATTAGTCAGGGCTCTCCAAAGAAACAGAACCGGTAGAACGAATATATATGTATAGAGATTTATCAGCTTAGCTCACAGGATAGAGTCCCAGCAGTCCAACAATGGCTACACCACACTGGAGAGGCTGAGAATCTGTAGTCGCTCAGTCCACGAGGCTGGATGTCTCAGTAGTCCCAATCTGGCATAGAGATTTATCAGCTTAGCTCACAGGATAGAGTCCGAGTAGTCCAACAATGGCTGCAACACACTGGAGAGGCTGAGAATCCGTAATGACTCAGTCCACAAGGCTGGATGTGTCAGTAGTCCTGATCTGGCGCTGAAGGTCTGACAAATTCCAGAAGATCAGCTAGTCTTCAGTCTACAGCAGCAAGACAAACTCACCAGCAAGAGAGAAGGCAAGCAGCAAGAAGCTTGGCGTTCTCCTCTGCCTTGGTCTTTTATACCGGCTGCCATCAGAAGGTAACACCCACATTTAGGGTGTGTCTTCGGTTTTAGATGATCCAATCAAGAAGATCTCTTTCATTTCAGTTAATCCCAGATCCAATCAAGTTGACACCCAGGATTAGCCATCACAGATGGTTTAGCAGGGGAGGCTCCTTCCCCGAAGCCTGATGACCTGAGCTCAGTCCCTGGAACCCACAGGGTGAAGAGAGAACTGACTCCTCAAGTTGTCTTCTGACCTCCACAAGCATACCACGGCACGCACATCTCCCTGCCACCAACCACATAATAAATACTTTTAAAAATGGGCTGGAGCAGTTTTTAAGTGCTCGGCAGTTAAGAGCGCTTGCTGCTCTCGCACAGATCCTAGGTTCAGTTCCCAACACCCACATACAGCCCAGAAACACCTGTAACTCCAGCTCCAGAGGATCCGGTGCTCTTTTCTGCCTTCCTTGGGCACTTGTACACACATGGTGCTCATACATACATTCAGGCTAAACACTCAGACATATAAAATAAAAAATATTAAAAAAAAGAAAAAAAATAGAAATTGCTGACAAAAAAATAAAAAAAGGAATTCCAGAGCTCAGCATGATAAACACTGCATAGCTGTGCTTTGTAACTTGGACGTGGGGGAGAGGTTGTTTCCAACTCATCCCCACCCTCCATGGTAGGAACCGTTTGGTCCTATCCCAGTTTTTGTCTGTTTGGCATATGTATGTGCTTGTGTGCACATGTGCAAATGGGTCTACCCACATGCACGGATGTAGGACCGTGGTCAACATCAGGTGTCTTCCTCTACTCTATTTATTTTTTTGAGACAGGGTCTCTCAACAAACCCGGAGCTTGCCATTTTGGCTAGACTGACAGGCCAGCAAACAGCAGGATCTCTCTGCCTCCAACCAACCACCCCACCCTGCCCCAGTGCCAGGGTTACAGACATTCGCCACTATACCTGGTTCCCAACATGGCTGGTGAGGATCTGAACTCAGGGCTTCTTGTTTGGGCAGCAAGCACTTGGTCCACTCGGCCATCTCCCAACCTGCCCCACCCCTTTCAAATCAACATTTTTTCACAGTACTTTCAGGTTCCCAGCAAAAGTGCACCCCACCTTCCCCCATCAGCACCCCTGCACATCCCTACAGGGCCCATGACTATTACCCAGAGTCTTTGCTTCTGTTAGGGTTTGAACTTGGTGCTGGGCATTCTATGGGTTCAGACACGTATGATGGCATGCATATATCGTGTCACAGAGCAGCATCACCTCCTGAAAAGCCTCCAAGTGCTGCAGCCTGATCCTCCCTCCGCCCTCAACCAACCACTGGTCTCCTGTCTCCCTAATCTGCCTTTTCTAGACGGTCATGTCGTTGGAACCAAGGGGTAGACAGACACGCTCAGTAACATGAATTTAAGATTCTTCTGCGTCTTTCTGTGCCTTGACAGCCCATTCTTTTCACACTTACTCCATTGTCCTTCGCCTACTGAAGGCTGCTTGCTCCTCTTGTCTTTGGGCAGTAACAAAGCAGGTATAAACACCATCTGCAGGGGTTTGTGTGGACAGACAGGATCAACTCCTTTGTTGGGTGGTACATAAGAGCTGCGTTTGCAACATGACTGCACAGCCTTGCATTCCCACCACGATGGAAGAAGGGTTTCCCAAGTTCACCGGCATTTGGCACTGTGTTCTGCATTTTTTTTACTACAATAATGGAATTTCATTGTTATTTGAGCTATTTACTCTTATTCCGTTAAAAAAAAATGACATTTTGCGTCCACTGATGTCAAGAAAACCTAAGAGTTGCCAGGGAGCTGCGGGGGGGGGGGGGGGTTTTGAGAAAGAGTCTCACTATGTAGCTCTGGCTGGCCTGGAACTTGCTATACAGACCAGGCTGGCCATGAACTCACAGAGATCCACCTGCCTCTGCCTCCCAACCTCTTTTGGTTTTATGAGACAGGCTCTCACTACATAGCCCTGGCTGGCCTGGAAATTGTTATGTAGACCAGGCTAGTCTTAAACTCACAGATTTGCCTGCCTCTGCCTTCAGAGCACTGGGATTAAAGGTGTATATCACCATGCCTGGCTACAAGTGGGTTTTTTAAGAGCCACCAAAATGCAGAAAATCTGAGAAGAGCCTTATTAAACACCTGCACTGTACGTATGTCTATGCTTGATACTTACAAGATGTTTTCATGACTGGAAAACCAGCCAAACACACAAGCTGGGTTCTTGAGATGGTGCTGTCTCAGAATGGCTCAGTAGATGAAGTCAGCATCAAGGTTGTGTGCTGAGTGACTGTTAAAGCAAACTGTAACGTGTGCCAAGTTTGGTCCAGACTGTTAGGAGCACAGACCTGCCTGAAGCCAACCAGAGCCCTCAGTCCTGGGTGGAAAGGCAGGCGGCCTCTCCACACCAAATGAGTTCTGGCTCAGTTCTGGCCTCATGACCCATCAGACTAGGGTTTGACTTCAGGGAGTAGAGGGTCTGTCTCTTAAAAGGATACTCGGACACTCCTGTCAATCAGAAAAAAAGAAATTACACTTCAGGGGGCTGGAGAGATGACTCAGTGGTTAAGAACACTGGCTCTTAACCCAGAAGACCTGGGTTCAAATCCCAGCATCCACATGGCAGCTAACAACCATTCCAGGGGATCCGACACCCTCTTCTGGCCTCCACTGGCACTGCATAACATGGGTACACTTACATATATGCAGGCAAAACACTCAAACAGATAAAATAAAAATAAATCTCTAAAAAATTAAGAAATTACACTTTAAACTAGCTGAGCTGGTGGGTGTCCAGGCCTAGGAGGAAGGATCCAAACACCAGTTGAGGGTTTTGACTACAGTATTTCCTAGGGTCTTTCCTAGTGTAGGAAAACCTTTTTCAATGTAAACTTTAATGTAACTGGCGTGGTGGCTCATGCCTTTAATCTCAGCACTGGGGAAGTTAAGGAAGGAGGACTGCAAGGAGTTCAAGGCCAGTTTAAGGCCACATAATTGAGTTCCAAGTCAACCTGCACCCTGGAATACAGCATAAGAGATTCTAATAAAGTAAAATAATGGGCCTGGCATGGTGGTGCACACCTTTAAGCTCAGGACTTGGGAGGGAGGCAGAGGGGAGTGGCTCTCTGAGGTCAAGGCCAGCCTGGTCTACTTGCCCAGACCCTGTCTCAAAAAAAAAATAATAATAATAACTTGGACTGGAGAGATGGCTCTGAGGTTAAGAGCACTGGCTGCTTGCAGAGGGCCCAGGTTCGATTCCCAGCACCCACATGACCTGTAACAAGGGTCTGTAACTCCAGTTCCAGGGAATCAGACACCCTCTTCAGACCTCCGTGGGCATTGCATGACATGGGTGCAACTTACACACATGCAGGCAATACACTCATACACATAAAATAATAATAATAATAATAATAATAATAAATAGAATTTTTTTTGAGACAGGGTGTAGCCCCAGCTATCCTGGAACTCACTATGTAGACCAGCCTGGCCTCGAACTCACAGATATCCGCCTCTGCCTCCCGAGTATTGGGATCAAAGGCATGCCCCACCACACCTAGCTATAAATAAATAGACTACTTAAAAAAATTTTATTACAAGAGAGGGCAACAACGTAGTCCCCCACTACCACAAATTATGCAACTGAGTTTCCCGAATTTGGGGAAATCGCAGGGGCCAGCACATCCCAAGTGCAATGGATAAGCCTCACCCTGGGAAAACCACCTTCCTGATCATGGTGTCTCCCCTGCCAGGCAAGTATAATAAATAAAATATTTCTAAATAAAATAAATTTAAAAAAAAATTTTAGGGGGCTGGAGAGATGGCTCAGTGGTTAAGAGCACTGGCTGCTCTTGCAGAGGATCCAAGTTTGGTTCCCAGCACCTACATGGGGAACTAACAACCATCCATAAGTCCAGTTCCAGGGGATCCAACACCTTCTTCTGACCTCTATGGGCACTGCATGACATGGGTGCATTTACATATATGTGAGCATTGCCCAACATACATATATACAGGCATTGCATGACACGAGTGAATTTACATACATACAGGCATTGCACTGCACTACACAGGTGCATTTACATATATGTAGGCATTGCACGACATGGGTGCATTTACATATATGCAGGCATTACATGACATGGGTGTATTTACATATATGCAGGCATTGCACTACACGGGTGCATACAAATATAAGCAAGCACTGCATAGCAGGAGTGCATTTACATATACGCAGGCACTGCACTACACGGGTGCACTTAAGTGCACCCGTGTACTGCAATGCCCGCGGAGGACAGAAGAGGCCGTCGAATCCCCTGGAACTGGAGTTTCAGACAGTTGTTAGCTGCCATGTGGGTACTGGGAATCGAACCTGGGTCCTATGCCATCTCTCCAGCCCCAAAATAGTAAGTACTTTAAGTTAAATCAAGATTCAGCAAAGTGCCGGGCGTGGTGGCGCATACCTTTAATCTCAGTACTGGGGAGGCAGAGGCAGGTGGATCTCTGTGAGTTCGAGGCTAGCCTGGTCTACATATTGGGTTCCAGGACAGCTGGAGCTACAGGGAGCCCCTGCTTCAAAAAAAAAAAAAAAAAAAAAAAGATCCGGCAAAGTGCAAGCTCCCTAACAGGGAAGCGCTCTAGGACCCGGACCAGAAGCCAAGCGCACCCCCCTCCCGAGAAGCCCCCACCAGCCAAGCCCAGGCACTGGCCCTACGCGCGGCCGCCGGCGTCGCCCCGCCCGTCGTGGACGTGCGCGTGCCCGCGAACAGCGCGACCGTAAAGAGAGGCGGGCGGTGTCGCGGAGGCGTCGCAACGCGCTGAGCGCTGGCTGACGGCGGCGACTCCATTTTGTTCGCCGCCCGTCTGCCTGCCGGTCGTTCGTCTCCGCGGCCGCTCGAGCAGGAACGCTGAGCAGGGCGGAAGCCCCGCAGCCGGCCGCAGCCCGGTCGCCGAGAGTCGCCCCGGCCGTGCAGACCCGCGTCCCCGCCATGCGGCCCCTGGACGCCGTGGAGCTGGCGGAGCCCGAGGAGGTGGAGGTGCTGGAGCCCGAGGAGGACTTCGAGCAGTTCCTGCTGCCCGTCATCCACGAGATGCGCGAGGACATCGCGTCGCTGACGCGCGAGCGCGGGCGCGCGCCCGTGCGCAACCGGGGCAAGCTGTGGGAGATGGACAATATGCTGATCCAGATCAAGACGCAGGTGGAGGCGTCGGAGGAGAGCGCGCTCAACCACCTGCAGCCGGGCGTGGAGCCCCGCGGGCCGCGGGCGGAGAAGGCGGAGGAGAAGGCGCAGGAGATGGCGAAGATGGCCGAGATGCTGGTGCAGCTGGTGCGGCGGATAGAGAAGGGCGAGTCGTCGTGAGCGGCGGTGGTGAGCGGGGCCGCGGGGGGCAGCGGAGGGGCCCGGGGGGGCAGCGGAGGGCCAGGTAGGTAAGGTGCGTTCTAGAACCGGAAGCCCAGAGTGGCCTCGGGATCGACCCCTCCCCCTCTAGTTGGAGTGGGGAGAAGCCGGGAACCAGCTGTCACTGATGGATAAGGAACATTCTAGAACCGGAAGCCCAGACGTGGCCTCCGGAGCTAACGGACACTGCCCCCCCCCCCAGTTAAGGGAGCTAGTTGACGGGCGCGTTGGGGGGCTTCGCTGAGGGTCGGCGTGCACCGTTCCAGATTGTTATGGCGGCGGACGGACTTCAGTGATGGATCTCTCCTGTGCCGCAGGTTTCCAGCCAGCGGATTCTGGTCGAGTGATGGCTGACACCCCGGAGAAGCTGAAACCAGAGAGCCTTGTTTCCCTTTTCTTTCCTGTCTTCTCTGTCCTCATTTACACTACGTTTCTGCTGTGGTCTGCGGTGGATGACCTCAATGAGCTTGATCGTTAGATTCGTTCCTTTGGTTGGGGAAGTAATTTTTATTTGGAAAATGCTCTCACAGGAATTAGGGCCTCGCTCGTGAGCTCTTGGGCAGCAGCCTCGTCGTTCCTGGGCTTGGATTTTGAGGTGCTTTGCTCTTCCCTCGTGTCACCTGACAGCTCCCTGGAACTCGGGTCGGTGTGAGGCACACGTGCCGCTCGGGAGTTGGAGTTCATCCCTCAGGACGGGTGTTAGAGGACGGCTCCGCGCAGCAGCTGCTGAAGAGGGGACCAGACTCCACCTGGACTGCAGATGGGCCCTCTGACTAGGACTGGTGGACTGGGAGAAGGGTGGGAGCATGGAATTCCTTCTCTTGGGAGACTTTAATTTCTGTGTGAGACCAAAGGAGGAGAGATGTATTTTGTGCAAAATTTAAATTTTATGTGGTACACTATATTGTAACCTGTCTGGTGAGTTTATTTGGAAAACCTAATTCTAAATGACATGGAGCCTAGGATGGGGGACGAGGTCTTGGTATTCTGTACAAATTGATGGGGCAGCCCCATATACTTGAGGGGGGTCTGGGAAGATACTTGGAAAGGCTTAAGATGGACTGAGGAGGAAGACACGGGACTGTCTGCAGTGGACCCTAAACTACAAGGAAGAGGCGTCTTCAAGGTTCCTGTGTAGTCGAGCTCTAAGTTTGAGTAGCAGACCTGAGAAGTATTTGAGGTCAAAACCCCTACCATGTTTGGAAAAAAAATCTTACATGTTAATAAAAATATTCGTTTGCTTGAAAAGAAAAAAACCTAGAAAGTTATTAAGAAATGTAAGAATGAAGTCTTCTCCTTGGCTGTCCTATGGTTAGATGGAGATGAACATCTTAGTCTGGGGGGAACTTTACCTCTGTGGGAATGGGGTGAAGAAGAGTCTTGGTTCTTAGTGTGGGAAGGACTGGTGGGAAGTCTCCTCCTGGCCCCTGCCTTAGGAGTTCAAGAACCTTCAGTTCTCCAGCTTGGACTGTATTCTAAATCAGTCCTTCCACTGTAGTGCATAGGAAGATATAAGGCCAGCTCACTTTAGAAGGCAAAGACTGGATCCCCCCACCTTCTGGGTTGACCCTCTGTTGAACCCTTGCTGGATCATACCTCCTTTTCCTGGGTGCCCCAAATCCAAGGGGCCCCATCTTTCAAGAACATCTCAGCCTTAAAACTTCTTGTTAGTTTTGTTTTCTTTTTGGTCTCTTAAGACAGGGTCTCTGTAGCCCCAGCTGGCCTGGAACTCACTGTATAAACCAGACTGGCCTTGAATTCACAGAGGTCTGCCTGCCTCTGCCTCCAAAGTGCTGGGATTAAAGGTAGGCACCACACCTGGCTAAAGCTCCTGGTTTGTAAGCCAAGGGGATTGCTCTGGCCCAGCTTCTGCCCAGGGTTCCTCTCCAGGGGTGTTGATCCCTAAAGATCCTGCATAAAGATTGCTTTTTGTGGAACCAAAATTGAGAACTCGGGGGAGGGTGTGGGAAAGCTTCCCACAAGTGATTGATAAGCTTGGCTTTGGAGGATGAACAACTTCAAGGTCAGGCAGAATGGGAGGCATCCCAGACACATGGACTACCAGAAAACATTAGGCTTAGCTGTGAATTTTAGTGGTTGGGGGTGGGGGGATCCAGTAGAATTATGAACCAGGAGCCAACTCCCCAAAACTGTATTGGTACCTTGCTGCAACAATGCTCAGTACAGTTGACAACAGACCTTATTCATTTTTTTCCAGTTTCCCACAGATGCCCTTTTACCCTTCCAGCATCTAGCATTGAGTAGTTGATTATTAAAATGGATAATACTAGGTTAGTGAGCTAAGTGGGTAAAGGTGCCTGACCACGAGCCTGAGGACCTGAGTTTGATCCCTGGGACCCATGTGGTAGGAGAGAACTGACTCCGACAAGTTGTCCTCTAACCACACCCACTCACTCTGCACAAATGTGTACCACGTTAAAAAGTTTGAGAGTGAACAATCTGTAAGTGACAATCTAAGACAGAAAAGTGGTCCTCCTCTCTCCCCTGCTTCCTCTCCAGTCTCTCTTAGAGACATTTACCAACCATCCCAATTGTGTGGCCTTACCAGTAGTGTGCGTTTGACCATAATGGGTCTTCCCACCTTTGGTTTTTAAATAAGCTCTCACTCTGTAGCCTAGGCTGGCCTCAAACTCTGGATCCTCCTGCTTCAGCGCTCCCAAATCTGGCCCGGAACTCACTACATACAAAAGGCTGGCCTCTGTCTCGCAGAGATCTGCCTGCCTCTGCCTCCCAAGTGCTGGGACTAAAGGCTTGTGCCACCACAGCCAGTTTAGGCTTCCAACTTTAAAAAAATAAAAAAATGGTGGGGCTGAAGAGATGGCTCAGTGGTTAAGAGCACTGACTGCTCCTGCAGAGGACCCAGAATTGAGTGTTAGCACCCACATGGCGGCTGACCATCCATAAATTCAATTCCAGGGGAGTCTTGGCACCCTGCTGACCTCTGGCATTGCATGACACAAGTACACTTACATGCAGGCAATGCATTCATATACATAAAATAATAAAAAATAGCCAGGCGTGGTGACGCACACCTTTAATCCCAGCACTTGGGAGGAAGAGGCAGGCAGATCTCTGAGTTTGAGGCCAGCCTGGTCTACATAGTGAGTTCCAGGCCAGCTAGGGCTGCCCTGTAGCCCGAGTCTCAGACCAAAAACTAAATAATAACTAATAAATGCCAGTGCACTTTTAATGTCCTCTTCTGTCTCCCATCTAAAAACATTGGGACTCAGCGATTAAGAGCACTGGCTCTTCTTACAGAGGACCTTGGTTTGGTTCTCAGTACCCACATATCAGCTAACAACTGTAACTCCAGTTCCCGTGGATCCTATGCCATCTGGCCTCTGGAGGCGTTGTAAGCATATGATACACTTATATGCAGGCAAAACACATAAATTTTTCTTTTAATTTAAAAACGGTTTAGCGGTCTCCCTATGTAAACATCTTCATCTACATTTTTTTACTCTTTTCATGATGTTGGAGATGGAACCCAGGACCCAGGACGTGCACCCTTCTCCAGAGCAGCATCCCCAGCTGAAGAGCTTGACCCTACTGAAGATAACAGTGGACAGGGAGACAGGAGAGCCTGTTCCCTTGTCCTCCCTGCCCCCACGCTTGTAAAGGCTGTGTGCTGGATGCTTTGGTGTCAACTTGACACACCTGGGTAGAAGGAGCCTCAATTGGGGAATTGCCTCCATTGGACTGGCCTGTGGCTGTGTCTGTGGGGCATTTTCTTGATTTTTGAGTGATGTGGGAAGGCCCAGCCCACTGTGGGCAGTGCCACTCCTGAGCAGGTTCTATATTGTATAAGAAAGCAGGCTGAGCATGGGGCAGGGGAGCAAGGCAGAAAGCAGTGTTCCTCCACGGCCTGTGCTTCAGTGCCTGCCTCCAGGTTCCTCCCTGGGGCTCCTGCCTTGGGCTCCTTGATGAACTGTACCCGGGAGATGTAAGCCAAATAAACCTTTTCCTCCCCAAGTTGGTGTTGGTCAGAGTGTTTTGTCACAGCGATGGAGAAACAAACTAGAACAGTCTGACACTGCTTTGTCTCAGATTCATCTGAAACTACAGATTTCCTGGGGTGGAGTACAGTAGTCATTACAGCGGCTCACACCAAGACTCCCTTGTTCTACCTTCTGAGCACACAGTGAGGCTGCACTCCATGGCCCCTGTGGTTAGTAGGGCCATGTGAATAGTTCTAGAGCCTATGAGCTGTGAAGGAAAGCAACATTTGTCATAGCCAAGCCACACTCTCCAACCTGACACTCCAGAGAGCACTCCCGTCTGACACTGGGACCAACATGCAAGCTGGTCAGCCCCTTTCTTTGATGCGTGTCGACCCCTGCCAATGAAGGAAAATACGTGTCCCTGCGACAGGATTGTGTGCCAGCAATGTTACAACATGCACCAAGGCGTCTAGTGCAGATGCTCTGCTCCTGCCCTGGTTTTGCAGGAAGGGTTGTTTGCCCTTCTATGTGAGCCTGTGTCCTCATCTGTGAGCACATTCCTCCCCTGCCTGGGGCCTTGCAGGCTCTCTCCTACTTCCCTTTACCCTCTAAGGACTTCTAGGCAGCATGAAACCCAGTTCAAGCAGAGGCCCTGGGCACCCTACCCTAGGACAAGAGCAGAGTAGGCTGAAGCAGGTCTCCCACTGTCTTTCAGAGATCTGTGGGGTTTGTCAGCCCATTCACACAATGGCCAGGTAAACCCAGTCATGGCTTGCTTCAGTCACTACCCCACATACCAGGGACATGACCAGAATCCCATATTGGCCTGTGCCCCCCCATTCCATCCTCTTTTCATACTAATCCATGGTTCACAAATCCTTCTGTTCTGTCCTTCCCAAACTCATTCATATTCTTCATCTCTTCAGAGCAGACTTCCCTATCAGCTCTATCCTCTGAGACCAGATTGCCCAGGCCACTGCTGCTGATGGCTCCTGGCAGTGCTCAGCCACTGCCTGCCTGTGCAGACAAGTGATGGGACAGCTGCGTTCATCAGGATTACCTTTTGCCAGAAAGAATTAAAGCAAAACAGAAAACAGAAGTTAGGGTTAGGGTTAGGGTTAGGGTTAGGGTTAGGGTTAGGGTTAGAGTTAGGTTAGGTTTAGGGTTAGGGTTAGGGTTAGGGTTAGAGTTAGGTTAGGTTTAGGGTTAGGGTTAAGGTTAGGTTAGGTTTAGGGTTAGGGTTAGGGAAAGGGGTAGGGGTAGGGGTTAGGGTTAGGGTTAGGGAAAGGGTTAGGGGTAGGGGTTAGGGTTAGGGTTAGGTTTAGGGTTAGAGCTAGGGTTAGGGTTAGGGAAAGGGGTAGGGGTAGGGGTAGGAAAAGGTCATTTGTGGGACACTGGACTACGTACTTCAGGTCCGTGAGGTGGTGAACCAAGAAAAACAGCTGCTGAAATTCACAGATGGGCTCAGAAAGGCAAAAAGGAACCAAAAACACCAAAAAAAAAAAACCCTCTGCTGGTGACTGTAGCGGGCCCATCACCTGGAGGGAGAGGGATGTGGGCAGAGGGGCTTGCCCAGGGATTGTGGTGACAGGGCAGGTTTGTGACAGTCATAAACCCTGGGTCACAGAGTGAGCAGCCCAGGGGAATGGGAAAGCTTCTGGAATAAGAAGAGGCCATATGAACTGGTGCTCATATGAGTGTGGAACTTGCTGGGCTAATGGTAGGACTTGGGGTGAAGAGGGTGGTCAGGAACCATAAGGCAAAGTCTGCAGTGGGTGGGAGGAATGCAGTGGTGGGTGGCTGAGGTGAGGAGGGGCTAGGAGGGTGGGTGGGCAGCAGGTACTCTACAGCAGTGCCATTTGGGTAAGCAAGAGGACAAAGACAGGGTAGACTCCAGCCAAACTCTTGGCTGATGTTTGAAGGACATGGGGAATGAGTGATTGTTCCTTCATAAGCCTTGGGACAGCATTGCACTCTCCTCTGGGAACCACCCAGCAAGGGCGAGGTGAGATGGAGGGCAGGGCTTTCCCAAGACAGACCTGTGCTGGCAGCAGTTCACCCAACCCCATGGGCCTAAGGAGGGCTTTAGGGGAGGAAGCAGTGGAGAGTCCATTGGAAGCGTGGTGTGAAAATAGTACAGCCTCAGCAGTAAGAGCACTGACTGCTCTTGCAGAGGACCCAGATTCGATTCCCAGCACCCACATGGTGGCTGCGAACCATCCTTAACTCCACTTCCAGGGGAATCCAAAGCCCTCTTCTGACCTCCGCAACATCGCACAACACAGGTGCACTCACGTGCATGCAGGCAATACACTAGTACACATAAAATAAAAATAATAAAATGTTTAAAAAAATAGTACAGCCTCATCAGCAGTGGAACAAGCCCTTGGCATGACCACTGTGGAAGAGCCAAAGATATGACGGCCGGAAGTTCCAATCAAGCAAGTAGCTTCTGTGAAAGAGACCTAAGAGCAGCACAGTCCCTCGGAGGCTCATGTTGCTAGTGGTAGAAAACTCGGTGTCCCAAACCTCACCAGCTATGTGATGGGCACACTGGAAGCCACCACGCAAGAGATGGCCCTGGGACCCAAGGCCTTCCTCCCAGGATAATGCAAAGCCCAGGGTACTCTCTCACCTTCCTGTCAAAGTGTGGCTTCCTCCATGTGGGCACCACTGAGTCGAGAGGGGAGGGGAAGAACAGCACAGAGGCTAGTAGATAAACCAGTCTTCCCTGGGCCATCAGCTGTGGCCATGTACACATTGGGGGCAGACGGGAGGCATTGCAAACCAGGCCAGTAAACCCTGTGGTTGTTAACTCCTGAAAGGGAGTTGTGAGTCAGGAGATAATGTCTCCCCAAGGCAGGAAATATGCACCTAGGGAAAGCAGGACCAGGAACGGTGTGCCCAACGGGGAGGTAGTCCTCTCTCTGCTGGGGCCTTTAATGGTTTCTATGAACTATGGGTCCCACAGAGCTACTCTTCTCCCCTACCAGAGTGGAAGTTTTGAATGGCTGTTCACAGTGCTCTCTTTAGATAGCTCAGGTAGCAGGCAGCTTCTTCTGAGGAGTGACCCAAGAGACCCAGAGAAGCCCACATGGAAGTTGCAGCTCCCTCAGCCCAGCGTTAGAGGTGCCAGGCCACTTCTGTGTTCTGTCTGTCAGAGGCTAGCCCAGTCTACCCTCTTGCAGAGGGGAAGAGAGGAATAGTAAAGATCTGTGTGTGAACATGGCTTTAAAACCACCACAACTGGTAACTGGTATGCCACTCAGAGTATCTAAAACATCAAAGACCCAAAGAATGTGTTTCCAGTGTTAATAAATTTCCAGCGTCTCAAGGTCTCATGAAGCAAAATCAGCACATAAAGGCCAGAAGTATTGCCCTTAACTAGATGCAAAGGGGAAATGAAGTCATTTTCTAAAAGGTATAATAGGAGCCAAGCCGGGCGTGGTGGCACACGCCTGTAGTCCCAGCACTCGGGAGGCAGAGCAGGCGGATCTCTGTGAGTCTGAGGCCACCCTGGTCTACAAAGTGAGTTCCAGGCCAGCTGGGGCCACAGGGAGATCCTGTCTCAAAAAAAAAGAAAGTATAATAGGATCCAACAAACTAAGGGTGTGTTTTGTAGGAAACCAGGGTGCCAGGCCCTGGGGTGAGGTGAGCCTAAAACCTTTAGGTCCAGGCTGCATTCTCTGCTAAAGGGAGGGGCCCTGAAAACAGTGGCTCTGATAATTCCTGTCCTGCAGAACACTCCCAGACTGGCAGGAGACAGCGGCCTGGTCGTAAGTGCAGGCTCCCTGCTCTGTGGGAAGGCGTCTTGGTCAACAACCCTTAGCTCATCTCCTTGTCCTGAACAAATAACTCAGCTATCCTTGGCTAAGAGATTAGGCCAGGTTAAAGGTTTACGCCTCAGCTAAAAGCTAAAAGTTTAACATGCTTTTAACTCTAAGAAAGAAAACATGGTAGCCAATAAATTACCTGATGGGCATTGATAACCTTGAGTAACCGTTTAAGCATCCTTCTGGCACCAACTAACAGACTAAATGTCCTGTTTCTTTGTACCCTAAATCTTTGTATGTGACTGCCATATCCCAGGTGACTGCCAGTTCCTTGGGATGTATAAAAATTGTCTGAATTTCAAAATAAACAGTTTGTTGAAAAGACACAAGTTCCAGGATCCAAGACTCTGTCGCCAGTCGGTATCACCATCCTTCAGGAGAGCAAGGTTCCCCACCAAGCAAGGCACATTTGGGCCACCTGATAGTTCTCTACCTACTCCCTGCGGGGGGGAAGGCTTCCTGTGTGCTCATGAAAAATATGAAAAAATACGCATAAAATTGTATTGAAGCCGGGCATGGTGGCACATGCCTTTAATCCCAGCACTCGGGAGGCAGAGGCAGGAGGATCTCTGTGAGTTCAAGGCCAGCCTGGTCTACATAGTGAGTTCCAGGACAGCTGGAGCTACAGGGAGACCCTGTTACCAAAAAGAAAATCAAATTTTATTGAGCTACATTACAAAACAACTAAAGAGAATGACAGAATTAGTATTGCATTTCTCTAAAACTGGTCCAAATAGTCAGTACAGTACCAACAGCAATCTCAGGAAATCCAGGACATGGGTTGGAGATGTGGCTCAGTTGGTTAGAGTGCTTGCTAACATGCACACAGCCCTAGGTTCCACCCATAGCACCACATAAGCAGGGCATGGTGGCACATGCCTGTAATCCCAGTACTTATGAAGCAGGAATATCTGAAGCTCAAGGTTATTTTTGACTATATAGTCAAGTTCCAGGCCAGCCAGGGATACATGAGACCCTGTCTCAAAAATAGAAAGGGCTAGGGAGATGGTTCAGTGGGTAAAGCACTTGCCATGCAAGGTAAGGACTGGAGTTCGGTTCCCCAGTACTGTGGTAAATGTCAGATGGGTGTGGTGGTCTGCCTAGAATTCCAGTGCTTGGATGACAGAGACACAGGATTCCCAGAGCAAGCTGCCGCGATGCACTACTAGCCCTGTTGGAGAATGCTGGGTGCAGTTGAGAGGCTCTGCATCAATGAATGAAGAAGATTGATAAAGGTAGACTCCTGATGTCAGCCTCAGGCCTTCACACGCACGCACACACGCGCACACAGAGGCACAGTCCATAGAAAAATAAAAAAGAAGAGGGAGGGAGGGAGGGATAGTCCTCACTTAAAAGCAGGTGGGGCTTTGCCTGCTTCACTAAATACACCAATCCTGACTATAGAGCTGTTAATGAACAGCTGAAAGTTCATGGAAAAGTCAGTGTCTGAGCCAGGGGAAGAAAGGCTCCTTCAGTGACCAAGAAGTGGAGAAGAGGGAACCGTTTACAAACTTCTCAACTCCCAGGGAAGTGGGAGGGTGCAGATACCAGTTAGGAACATTAGGGAGGGGGTAGGACTCCAGGCCTCATTGCCGTCTTGGCCTGGTGTCTCCATCATCCCAGCTAGTAGGTCTCCAGCCTTGAAGAGGGAAGAGAGACTTGTCAAATCTAAGTTGTTAACACTGGATTACAGTTCTGAACAAAGCATTTCTCAATGATCAACTTGTCTACATGCCCAGCCGAGTAGGATCTGACCCAAAGGCTGAGGCAGCAAGTGGACAGAGGAGATGCCCATCTCACCCGCTCCAGCACACCTGTGCCGACAGCAGAGGCAGAGTGACTGAGGCAGCTGTTAGCCCAACCCACACAGTAAGGGTGTCATCTGCAGCTGAGCTGGGGGTACTCAATGTGTTGCCCAGCCATGTGACCTCCAAAATTAGTGCCCTGTAAGCCAACTAAGAGTTGGCGCAGCTGGAGGACTGCCTTGGGGCTTTCCTGGGTAACACAGCTAGCCGTAATCGCTAGTGCGGTGCTGGCCCAGTGACAGAGACCAGCAGAACAGAGCAACAGCCTGTGGAGGCTAAGCAAGGAGACTCCCATGAAGATGTGACACTACAGACCAACGGCGGATCTCTGTGAGCTCAAGGCCAGCCTGGTCTACATAGTGGGTTCCAGGACAGCTGGGGCTACAGGGAGACCCTGTCTCAAAAAGTCCAAAAAAAAAAAAAAAAAGATGTCTGCGGTATTGTGTTCTGACAGCCTGAAGCATCCTAACACACCAGACCTTACAGACACACAGTGGGTCAGTGGTTGCCAGAGAAGGGGAAATGGAATGGGAAATGAACAACTGTCAGGTACGCTCCTGGGATGACAGGTTTGAAACTGGAGAGAGCTGGTGTTTGTTTGCCCAGCATCGTCAAAACACACACCACCACAAAATCTATGCTTTTCATGTTGTAAACGCTAGGTGAATTTCAGAAGCTAAAGCAGTCAGTTCACAGAGACAGAAAGTGGAATGGTGTGTGGTGTGCCAGAGCTGGGGGCGTTGGGGATGGGCAGCCAGTGTTTAATGGGGGCAGTTTTAATGGGGGCAGTTTCGGTTTGGGGAGAGGAGAGTGGTCTGGACATGGATGGATGGGTGGTACAGGCTGCGTGTACCGAACCGTGTGCCCCGATGGTTATAATGGTATGAGAAGGCTGTACAGATTTCACCAGAAGAATCTGAAGTAAAATAATGTTCTGATCAAAGAAATTGTAATCATTTTTTATGGGCAAGGTGTGATAGTACATGCTTGCGAAGAGAGTTTGAGGCCAGCCTGGGCTACATAGAGAGGCTGTCCCAGAAACAAAAGTTGGGCAGTGTAACACTGTGAGAATCAAAGGTCCCCACTTCATAATAAAAGCACTGGAGACTTAAACCTAGATTGAGGCAGAGAATGTTTCATAAATCCTAACACATGACCATCCTTCCTTTTTCTGAATAATCAGGAGGTTCCATCTTCCCCATTATCCAGGACTTCCCTTTCTCTCTGTTACTTATCTTTGTCTTTTTCTCAAAAACCATGCGTAGGTTCATCTCTCCATTTTACATCCTGTGTCTTTTAAAGCTTATCAACATACGGCATTGCAGGCAAGCTTGGCTGTAATTTTCTACTCTAAACTTCTGGGGGTGTTGTGATAGCTTAGCAGAGTAGGGGTGGGGTGGCTGCCCCAGCAGGTATTAGCAGAGGTCTGGTGATTTCTCTTCATTTGTAGTTGAACCTAACCTTTGAAAATGAACCATCAGATGTTGTTTCTAACACATCCTGTAATCCCAATGTCGGGAAGTAGAGACAGGCGATCCCTGGGGCTCACTGGCCAGCCAGCCTAGGTTACTCAATGAGTTCCAGGCTAATGAGAAACCTTATCTCAAAGAAACCAGGCGATGGGTACCTGAGGAAAGACCCCTGAAGCTGTCCTCTGTTTTCCTCATGAACAGGCACATACATACCACTCCCCCCAGGGCCACACGCATACATATACACAGAGAAATAAACAGGCCAGCGAGATGGCTTAGGAGGTAAAGGCATTTGCTGGCGAGCCTGATGACCTGAGTTCAATCCACAGGACCCACGTGGTGGCAGGAGAGAAATGACTCCCGCAATTTGTCTTCTGACCCCCATACGTGCACCATGGCCTATGTCCCCATATGTGTATCACGGCCTCTGACCACACATGTCCACCATGGCCTCTGACCCCACATGTCCACCATGGCCTCTGACCCCACATGTCCACCATGGCTTCTGACCCCCACATGTCCACCATGGCCTCTGACCCCCACATGTCCACCATGGCCTCTGACCCCCATACGTGCACCATGGCCTCCGACCCCCACATGTGCACCATGGCCTCCGACCCCCACATGTCCACCATGGCCTCCGACCCCTACATGTCCACCATGGCCTCTGACCCCATATGTGCACCATGGCCTCTGACCCCCACATGTCCACCATGGCCTCTGACCCCCATACGTGCACCATGGCCTGTGCCCCCATCCCCTGAAACATAAAAAATGTTTTAAAGAATTTAAAATCAATAGAAATAAACTTTTTATTTTGGTCTTTTTTGAGACAGGGTCTCTCTGTAGCTCCAGCTGTCCCGGAACTCGCTATGCAGACCAAGCTGGCCACAAACTCACACAGAGCTGCCTGCCTCTGCCTCCCAAGTGTTGGGATTAAAGGCCTGTGTCACCACGCCCAGCCTGCCCCTGAACTTTTTTTAAAGGAATTTGGAGACAGAGTTTTGCAGGTGAGAAGACACAACTTGTCACGGGTATAGATAAGGCTATTTAGAAAAAGATTGTGAAGACCCAGAAGATTCGTGGGCATGGAGATGGGTAGGGTATAAGTTTGGAGCTGCACATCAGCTTAAAGGAAGAAAACTGGGTTGAGTTTGGTTTTGTTCAAGAAATCAAATTTTCTTGGCATGCTAAGTGGCACACACTGTGTCACCTGTCTGGTGAGGAAGCTGGCATGGATAAGAGTTGTAGGTGTCAGGTAGAAGATAAGAGTGTTTGAGCTGGGAGAAGGGGTCCTAAAGCACAGTTCAAGCCCTGGTCCTGTTCCTGCCGTCTGGTAAGCTAGTGTAAAACCTCAGCTCCAGCTTTCATAAGGCTCAGCTTTAGGAATAGCACGGGGGCTGAAGTGATGACTCGGTGGGTAGGAGCACTGGCTGCTCTTGCAGAGGACTGGTTTGGTTGCCAGCACCCACATCAGACAGCTCACAGTCACCTGTAACTCCAGTTTCAAGGGGTCTGACACCTTCTTCTGGATTCCGAGGGCACCAGGCACACACATGTTACACTTACATACATGAAGGTAAACACTCAAAACACATAAAGTAAATAAATATATTTTTCAAAATAACAGAACGTCTTAACCTTGGGTCAGCAGGAGTCTGTTGTTTCTTTTAGTCAAGGTCTCACTGTGTAGTCCTGGCCGGCCTGGGTCTCACAGAGACCCGCCTTCCCCTCAGTGCTGGGATTAAAGAAGTATACTGCCACGCCCATGCCTGGCAAAAGGTTCTTTTTAAGATTTATATCTTTCTTTTTCCTGTCTTTTTGAGACAGGGTCTCCCTGTAGCCCCAGCTGTCCTGAAACTCACTACGTAGACCAGGCTAGCCTCGATCTCACAAAGATCCGCCTGCCTCTGCCTCCCAAGTGCTGGGATTAAAGGTGTGCGCCACCACTGGGGAGGGGGGTGCCTGACTGTATGTATACCTGGTGTATGTAAGAGTTCAAGGAGGCCAGAGGAGGGCATCAGATCCCTTGGAGCTGGAGTTACAGGCAGTTGTGAACCACCATGTAGGTATTGGGAACTGAACCCAAGTCTTTTGCAAGAGCAGCCAGTGCTCTTAACTACCAAGCCATTTCTCCACCCCAGCAGAAGGATTTAAGTGCTAATGATCTCAGTCATGGACTTGAGCTGTCTCAAGTTAGAGCTGAAATAACCAAGGAAACTGCCTTATGTCTTGGCTGCTGTGTCTCAGGTAGCCAGGAGTCCTTTGTGGCTGTCCTTTGTACCTGTCCTTGAGGCTGCAGACAAGTTGATCCCACTGTATCAAAAAAAGGCAAAGGGGCTAAGAACACTGGTTGCTCTTGAAGAGGACCTGGGTTTAATTCCCAGCACCCACATGGTGACTAACAACTGTCTATGACTCCATTTCCAAGGGATCTGATGTCGTCTTCTAACCTCCCCAGGCCTTGCATGACATGGGTGCACTTACATACATGCAGGCAATACACTCATACACATAAAATAAAAATAATAAAGCTTGATATTCTCTCTCTCTCTCTCTCTCTCTCTCTCTCTCTCTCTGTCTCATGTACTACAGGCTGGTCTCCAAGTCATTTATGTAACCAAGGATGACCTTGAACTTCTGAGCCTTCTGCCTCATCCTCCTGAGTGCTGGAATTACTAGTATATGCTACCATTTCCCATCTGTGCAGTGCTGAGGATCAATCCCAGGGCATCATGCATGCTAGGATCTGAGAAGTTGGTATCTGGAATCAAACAGAAAATGACCTATCTAAATGGGAGACAGAGTTCTGAAACAGTCCCCAGGATTTAAGACAAACAGGACTTGCTCAAAGGGTCATCCCCTCAAATTTAGTTCTAAAGCCTGCAGCCCAGCACCCACTTTTCTGAAAAAAAGACAATCGAGTAGAAGTTTGAAAATTGAAGATTTGGGGGCTGGAGAGATCAGCAGTTAAGAGCACTGGCTGCTCTTGCAGAGGATCCAGGTTCAGTTCCCAGCACCCACATGGCGGCTAACAACCATACGTAGCTCCAGTTCTAGGGGAATTTGAGGCCTTCTGACCCCCCATGGGCATTGCACAACATGGGTACACTTACACACATGCTAGCAATACACTCATACACAAAAATAAAAATAATAAAGAAAATATTTCTTTAAAAAATAATAAATAAAATACTTTTAAAAACCCAAAGGGGTCAGGGCATTTTGCCACACAAGCACTAACAAAGGGTCTGTGTCCTCAGAAGTCAGCTTCAAGATAACATCACTTACAGTGTGTTTTTTCTCTCTCCTGCTTGTGGAATTTTCTAGACTATCATGGGAAGGAATACCCTAAAAGGGAGTGTGGTCTATGGTGATTTGCAAAGGAGGAAGGTCATATTACCTCATGAATATGCCACCCAGCTCATAAATATTCATAAAAACTAATCTAATCCGAAATGCAGGACCTACTGG
>NW_008355812.1:663523-679462 GCF_000622305.1 Nannospalax galili
CCCCCACCCGGTCTCAGAGGGTCCACTCCAATTTTTCTCTGGAGCACTTGCTTTGCTTTGCCAGATAAACTGCTCTTGACTGAATTCCTTTTGGGAAGACAAGAACCAGGGGAGCCCCCCACCCCACCCCCATCTCAAGCACATGTGCTATTGGCTTTACAGTAAACTTCCTTGACATAAAACATGGATACCTTTGAGGGCTTGGTGGGTTGGGGAATGACATGCAGAGCTGGCATTGGTGGGGCCCACTGGTGGTCAGTCAGGAGGAGTCTTCCAGGCTAGGTCTCTGGACCAGCTTCACAAGGTAGCGAGCAGAGAAATCTGACTTGTTCTGACACTGTTCTCTCACTTGAAGGACAAATGCTGACAAGCAGTTTTTAAATTCTCAGTACAAATGACCAAAGTATTCCCATAGTCAGGAAAACGAAGTACATGCATTATGTTTCAAAATAAAAGATCTCCTCGCTTAGGATCCCTGTCACTCTGATTTAGGAAGTGGACACTGGCCTACAGCAGGAAGGAGCTTTGGATGGAGGAGGGGAAACACCACTCTCAGAAAAGAAAGCTTTCAGACCTGGTCATTCAGTGGAGAACACATGGCAATAAATAAGCAGATTAGGGCTGGGAACGTAGCTCAGGCTGACAGAGCGCTTGCCTACCATATAGGAAGCCCCGGGCTTGATCCCAGCACCACATAAACTGGCTCATACCTATAATTCCATCACTTGGGAGGTAGAAGCAAGAGGATCAGGAATTTAAATCATCCTTGGACAACAGAGCAAGTTCAAAGCCAGCCTGGGCGATGTGAGACTACGTGAGAGTCTCAAAGTAAACAACTCCTGGTTGAAGGAAGTAGAAAGGATTGTATCGTTGAGTTGGAAGCTCTGAAGAAAGAACTTGAGGGTCCCTGGGGGACAACGGGCAGAGTGGGGGCTGCTCTTTAGGATGGTCAGGTGACATTGCAGTGAAGGCAGATGTGTGAAGAATATATCCAGGTAAAAGTGTTCCAGGCATGCGACCCAGGTCAGCACGGGGCAGCAGAGACAAAGGAGGCAGTCTCTGGACTGTGACCAACCTGAGCAGCAAGCTGAGAGTTGGGGACCCTCTGTGAGGAGCCTTGGGCTGCTTCTCTGAGACCCCAGTAGGACAGAGCATGGAGGAGAGAGGGAGGGAGCTGTGATGCTTAGAGGAGCAGGTGCCCCAGGCAAAGGTGGATACGGACTGCACAGGGGAGGTGCTGCTGAGGCCCCAGGTGGGTGTTGGGAGGCCTGAGCACATATTTAGGGTGACTTTCTCATCCCTCAAAAAACTGGGCCACTTCAGAAAGTGAAAGGTGGCCTTGTTGATAATTAGTCTGGGACTGACTTCCAGACAACAAACACATGGATACTCTGTGTTGTGCTGTGTTTGGGGGTGGTACTAGGAGGGTGTGGTGGGGAAAACTTTCAGACCAAGTGACTCTGGCTCTGGGCCAGAGCACAAGCCCAGCAACTCAACAGATTTCCCAGCAGAAGGAACAGTGAAGGACAGGCCAAGGACACGGCCTGATGAGTCCAGCACTGGGCAGACAGTGGCATGATGAAGAAGATGCGTGGAGAGTATGGATGGCAGAGAGGGGAGGTGTGTGATGGTGGAGGTCTTTGCAGGACTGACAGGGATCTGACCTTGACTGTGTGGGCCTCCCATGGAGTGCTTGTGTTCTGGGGTGAACCTGGAGGTACAGAGTTCCTGATGATGCCCAGTGAGGTATTGGTGCTGTCCTAGCTTACTTTCTGTGGCTGTGATTAACACCATGAAAAGCAACTTGAGGAGCAAGCAGCTTATTTCTGTATATAACTCTCAGATCACAGTCCATCACTGAGGGAAGTCAGGGCAGGAGCCTGGAGGCAGGAACTGAAGTACAAACCATGCAGGAATGCTGCTTACTGGCTTCCCCAGGCTTCCTCAACCTGCTTTCCTATCCAGCCCAGCCCCACCTGCCCAGAGACAGCAAAGCCCACAGTGGGCTTGGTCCTCCTCCATCAATTAGCAGTTAGGAAAATGCCCCCGCAGACACACCCACAGGCCAATCCCATGGGGGAAATTCCTCTACCGAAGTTCCCTCTCCCCAGGGTCTCTAGTGTGTGTTGTCAAGAACTAACCAGCACAGCTGCACTCTCAATAGTCAACTTATTTGCAATTTTTAGATTTTAAAATGGATACCAATGGTGAAGGTGGCTGCATTCAGCTCTGTGCAGCCTCTAAAGAAATACCATCCGGGGCTGGAGACACGGCTCAGCGGTTAAGAGCACTGGCTGCTCTTGCAGAGGACACGGGTTTGATTCCCAGCACCCACATGGCAGCTAACAACTGTCCATAACTCCAGTTCCAGGGAATCCAACAGCCTCTTCTGTCTTCCGTGGGCACTGCAGGACATGGGTGCACTTTCCTACATGCAGGCAGTACACGCATACACAAAAAATAAAAATAATAAATAAAATATTTTTTTAAAAAAAGTACCATCCAGAGCTAACATGCAGCCAAGGCCCGGTCATGAGTCAGTGCAGTAGTTAGGGCCTGCCACCCTGCATTTCTGACGGGCTTCCAGGCAACAGCTGCATTGCTGAACGCGCCGTCTCGGCTCTCTGAGGTGAAAGGTGATCTGAAAGCTTCAGGAAGCAGAGTGACGGGCAGACAGGGAATGACTGAGAACACGTAGCACTGGAGTTGGTGGAGGGCTGGGGTGACCCAGAGGTGTTACTGCTATGAGTGAACAGAGCTAAGCAGCCATCCGGCCTGCCTCCACCGCCCTGTAACAACACTGGGCAGAAACAAAAGTTTACTTTGGCTCACGATGACAGAGGGTTTCATGACGGGGAAGGCACAGCCGAGTTTGTGGTGGTGGGACTGTGAGGTAGAGTTCATGGTCAAAGGAACAAAGGCACCTCCTCTCTGTTGTTCCAGCACAAGCTGCTGATCTCTTTATCAACAACAGCATCTTTGCCCACAGCTTTCAACTCCTCTTACTCCTAGAGATTTCTTCTCACTGAAAGCCTGGCTAAAAGCAATCAATGACCATGTCACTACTGGACGTTACCCTCTCTGGAAATTTCCTCTGCCAAATGACGTAGTCTATTCTATAGAGTTCAGCCTCACTCAAAATTTCAACACACAGGTTAAACATAGACAAATTCTAAGCCAGAATGTTTCATGAATGACCTTCACCCCACTTTCCAACAGAGGCCTTGTTCCCATTGGAAACCTTCATGGATGTGACCTTCACTCTCTGAATTTCTACTGGAATTCTGGTCTTCCCAACTCCCACCAGAGCGGTCCTTTGAGCTTTGCTGACAGCATTTTACTGCCTCTCTAGCCCACACCTTCAAACTCTTCCAAATTCCTCATATAAACCAGTTCTGTGGGCCCAAGAACCACATGGAAGTTTTGCTCAGACAAGGCCACTCTGGGCACCTGTTTTCTGTATTGGCCACTTTTATACCTCTGTGGCTCCAAAACTTCGCAGAAACAACACGAGACAGTAAATATTTATTTTGGCTCTAGTTTTAATCCAAATAGGTTGAGTTCAGGATGGTAGGAGTGTGTGGCAGAGGCTCCTCCAATCACTGCAGACCAGGAAGCAGAGGGTGAGGCCAGGCATCATCTTCCAAGGTCCACCCCTAGTGACTTCTTTCTGTCACTTCACCCCTTATAGGTTCCATGGCCTGTTAAAGTAGCACCAGCAGCTGAGGAGTACATTGGGAAACAAGCATTCCAACCAGAAGCCTGTGGGAGACAGTTCAGATTCAAAGCGTAACCAGTCCCCATGCCAGGCCCAGGCCTCTCACTGCACCCACAAAGCTCAAAGTAGCCAGCTTTCTTTGGCTCAGTCAGCCTGAGCCCTGAGCCCTCGCCCCCGTTCTCTGAAGCGGGCAGCCAGAGGTGTACCAGCACAGGTCTCCTTTTCTACATTTCCTTCCAGGACATTCTAGTCAAGGTCCACAGGCCCCCTTCCCCCACCCCACTTTCTCCAGACAAAAGTGTTGAGTTCTGAGTACCAAGGTGTCCCCAGCTCTGCTCAGGCTCCCCAGACACAGCTTGGCTCCAGTTCAGCCCACCCCTGATGGACCAGGCCCATCCCACGAACCCCTCCAGGGCTCCTCTCCCAGTGGAATCGTTTTTTGTTTAGGATTTATTTAAGAATGTACGTGTCTACATGTGAGAGTACATACACACACGGAGTGGGGTGCACCTGGGAATGCACACAGGCCCTGATGCGGGTGGGAGGATGTGAAGGGCAGATTAAATTCCTGCCTGGGCTTCTGCATCTGTGAGCTTCATAGCCCTAGAAGGGGATCTGACCTTTGGGAATCTTGTTCTTGCATTCATAACATGGCCTGGCGGTCCCTGCCTGTGTCTCCCAGGAGGACAAGAGAACTAACTGGCTGGTGGGAGAAAGTTGGCTATTGGCCAAACAGCAAACTTTTCTGTAAGGTACTGGGTAGCAGATGTAGGGGCTTTGTCTCAGCCTGGAAACCTCTGGATGTGTATTCCTGCAGCTCACCCTCTGGCAGAGGGACAGAGAAGAAAGACACAGGTCTTCTTAGCTCCAGGGAAGGCATCTCAGGAAATCCAACACGACGAACAATGCTTGTGTGCACGTGTATGAAAACGCACATCCAGGGGCTGGAGAGATGGTTCAGCGGTTAAGAGCACTGACTGCTCTTGCAGAGGACCTGGGTTCGATTCCCAGCACCCACATGGTGACTACGAACCATCCTTAACTCCAGTTCCAGGGGAATCTGAAGCCCTCTTCGGACCTCCATGGCATTGCACAACAAGGGTGCACTCACATACGTGCAGGCAATACACACATACACATAAAATAAAATAAAATAAAATAAAACATTTTAAAAGAAGAAAAAAGAAAACGCACATCGGTGCTGAGACTAGAGGTCTCCACATAGCCGAAGGGAAGAATTCCCATTACCTGAAAGATAAGGAAACAGGATCTAGAGCAAGACAAGGTTGGCTGAGACTGGACACAGGAAGGTGCCATGGGACAGGGGTCACAACAATGGTTGGTTGTAAACATTTGTTCCCATGAATCTGGAGGAACATTCTTAGATGGGAAGACTGTGCCAAACCTAGGCCTAGTAGCTCATCCCATGGGAAACGCAGTGGAGAGCGGAGGGCTGAAGAAAAGAGCCTGCTTCAGCGTGCAGAGAGGCTCTGTGCTCCCCAACCTACACCTTGGCTCTGGGGCCGTTGGGGGGACAGGAAGGAGGAGGGAGAGGTGGGTTCCTGAAGGGGAGGGATTCGTGCCTTGTCCAAGAGTAAGTAGACATCTGTTAGGATCTTGGGTGCATGTTCTGCTGCTTTTATGGCCTGGATTTCCCAGTCAGTGTCTTCAGCCTGGAATCGGGGAAGAGAGACTCGTCAAATCTAGGTCAAGTTAACCCTGAATTACACATCTGGAGAAAGCATTTCTCAATGATCAATGTGTCTACGTGCAGAGCTGAGTAGGATCTGACCCAAAGGCTGAAGCAGCAAGTGGACAGGCACAATCTGCAGGCCGAGATGACGACCTCCCGCTTCATTACCCCACCCCCACCCCGGCCAAGTCACTGTCCACGCCTGAGGCCAAGTGAAGGATCGTGTTGGGAGCAGAAGCAAAGGTAACCTAGGCAATGGTTATCTCAGTGCTAGAGAGGTGCCATCTGTAGCAGAGGTTGGGGAGATTCATAACGTGTTGACCTCCAAAACTAGTGGTGTTGAAACCAACCAAGAGCCAGTGAAGCTGGAGGGCTGATTTAGGGTCTCCTCACTAAGGAAAACACATTCCTTCTCCCCTAAGTGCAGAGTTCCTCAAGCTTGGACGCAGAATGACCAGGACACTGGACCTCACCTTCACGGCTCCCAGACCTGCTCCAAATATCCAAGGCTCCAGAAAAGGGGCCCTGTCTGGGACTGGACCCCTCTTCTGGCCTTGCAGAGATCCAGGACCCCGGCCCTGAGAGCCTTCTAAGCCCTGCTCCCTGTTTCCCCACAGAAAGTGCTTCTGAGAGTGGCCTCTGTGGAGAGCAGGGCAGAGGCTGCTGGGAACAAGTGGACAAAGTGTAAGCAGTGCTTCTGAATGACAGGGCTGTGTGTCCCTTTACCGCCCCACCTCCCTCTCAGGCACTTATGTCCGAACTCTAACCTGCTCCCTCGGGGAAGGGAGAGGAACTCATTATGATTCAGTGATGACCCAACAGGTCACAGAGCACAGTGTACTACGTGGTCACCCACTGGACCTGGGTAACCAAAGGGGAAGGGGCAGAACTGTTGACTGTCCCACCCTCTGTGTCCATGTGAAGCTGGCCTTATAAAGAGCCATGAGGCCTCCAGCCAGACATCTCATCTTTAACCTCACCATCCCTGGGAGGAAAGCAAGCCCATACCAGCGCCATGACAGAGCTGGAGAAAGCGGTTTTACTCATTCTCAACGTCTTCAACAGGTATGCGGTCAGTGAGGGCAGTAAGCAGAAGCTGAGCAAGGGGGAGCTGAAGAAGCTGATTGAGATGGAGCTCCCCAGCCTCCTGAAGGTAAGGCCAAGCAGACCGGGCCGGGCAGGAAAGGGCGAGGGCCTGGCAGGCAGAAGCAATGGGGTCCGACCCGGCACTTGGGACCCATGGTGCCAGGAGGAGCAGTGAGCAGATCCGGAAAAGTGTGAGCCTGGCTGAGGAGGGGGACCTATGACCCCACGGAGGGGACACTGGAGCACCTGACCCAGGAGGGGATGCTCAGAGACCCTGGAAATGTAGGGCATTTGTGAGCAGGATTCCTTAGGAGCCAGTAATCTGCCCTAACAGGGAAGGTGGGATCCAGGGCCTTCTCCAAAGCCGTCCCTAGACCCTCAGAGCTACCTGTCTCCAGGACTGCCTTCTAAAGTGCTCCTCCTCCTGTGACCAGGTTCCTTGTGGCCTGGTATTAGTGGGACTGACAGAAATAAGGACAAAGGAGGTCTGTTCCTAGCCCCTCCACCCACCGTCAGCAGCCTCCTTTGTGGTCAGTGCTGAGGCAGGACTAGGAGCCGGTTTCTGCTGCGAGCAGCCTCGGGTGGGTCTAAGCAGAGGCTCCCCACCTTCAGCCTCTCCTTTCTCCCCTTCCTCCCCCACTCTGCCCTCCTGCCATTGGATGGGTCCCCACCAATGCCAGTGGCTGGAAACATATGCCAGAATATTGAGCCCCAATTGTCACTGGGAAGGCACGCTACCCCAGCACGCGTGTCCTTCCAAACAGGAAGGCAGCAAAGCTACATTTTTACAAGTCCATCTATTTTTCTGTATCAGTGCCTTATAGACGCTAGAGTACAGCAATAAGGAGCCGGCCCTCTTGAGTACGGATCCTTCTTTCCATTCTTCTCCCATCAAGCATTGTTGTGGGCAAAATTCTAATTAGTGTGCAGCTGTCTGTTGTTCGGAGCCTACTGTCATAGTGTGAACTCTCTGACTCTGGGCTTTTTGAGGACAGCCAATAGAGGAGACTTGTGCATGGACATGTGGTGTCCTGGTGAACATCAAAGTTTGAGGAGTCACAGTCCCACAGGCATGTGCATGCACATAGTCATGTGTGTGCATGTACATGTACATGTCTGTGTGCATGGGTGTGTATGTGTGTTCATGGCATGTGTATATGCATGGGCATGTGTGTGCATAGACATGTGCATGGGTATGTGTTTGTGTATGGGCATGTGTATACATAGGTGTGTGTGTGTGTGTGTATGTGCATGTGTGGGTCCATGAGAGTGTGTGTGTGTGTGTGTGTGTGTGTGTGTGTGTGTGTGTGCAGGGGCTACACTGTCTAGCCAGCAAGCCCCAAGGATCCATCTGTCTCCACCTCTCCAGCACCTACATTACAAACCCGCAGCACCGTGCTCAGCTCTTTTGCATGGGTTCAGGGAATCAAAATGCCTCATGTTTCTATGTTCACATGGTAAGCCCTTTACAGACTGAGTCATCTCCACAGCCCTGGCCACACACAGGTATTCTGGTGTGTGTGTGTGTGTGTGTGTGTGTGTGTGTGTGTGTGCGTGCGCGCGCGCGCTGCTGCTGTTGAATCTGCAGCCTCCCCTTGCTGTCCCATCCATTCCAAGCTGTAATGGTGGACACCCACCTCCATCACCCAGCTGCACCTTGGTGGGTGGTCTGTGCACAGTTTTCTGAAGCAGCTGTGGGGTCACAGAGTTTCAGTCCTCAGATCAACTCCCTCCCCTGCTGATGACAATCAGCTCTACCCTCCGGTTGTTCTTCTCGGTGAGTATGGTATTTCACTCCTGACTGCCACAGGAGCAGGCATTCAGACTCCCTGCCAGCTTGGCCTGCTCCAAACTGCCTGCCTTGGGGCCTGAGCGGTTCCAGAGCAGGGAGGGAGAGCAGAGCCTCTGTGCAGCCTCCAAGCCTGTGTCTGAGCCTTTCTCCCCTGGGACCTCATTCCTTGGGGCGCCTCTAATTGTCTTCATCTCTAACAGGTGAGGCAGAACCCTTGCCTCAAGGTGGTGGGGACTACAGGCCTGAAGCAGACAGCTCAGAGCTGATCTGAGAAGGGACAGCCACACAGCTGGCAGGCTACAGAGAGCAGCAGGGAGAGGAGGCTTTTCTGGGGATAACCCCACTTGAAAGCACATTCTATGGGCTGGGAAGATGGCTCAGTGGGTAAAGTGCGTGCTGCCCTGGTGTGGGGATCTGAGTTCAGATCCCCAGCACCCACATGAAAGCTGGGCACAGTGGTACACATCTGTAACCCAGCGCTGGGGTAAGGACATAGACAGGCAGATCCGGGGACTTCCTGGCTAACCAGTCTAAACAATCAGTGAACATTGGGTTATGTGAAACCCTGTCTCAAAACAAAGTAGACAGCAAAAGAGAGGGACATACCTGACACTGACCTCTGGCTTCCATGAACAACTGCACCGATTCATATATACATATCACACACACACACACACACACCACACACACACACACACACACACACACACCACATACATACACTCACACATACATATACAAAGTACATTATAAACCCATACAGTCCCTTTCAGAAATTGAAACGAGCCGGGCACAGTGGCACACACCTGCAATCCCAGCACTTTCAGGAGATGGAGGCAGGAAGATCAGGAATTCAAGGTCATCTGCAGCTATGTAGTGAGTTCAAGGCCAGCCTGGGTAACAAGAGACCTTGTTTCAAAAACAAACCAGCAAATTAATTAATTAATTAATTAATTAATTAATTAATTAGGCTGTCCTCTTCATGGCACAATGCAACTCAAATTTGGCCTAAATCAAATACGGGCTAGTTGATGTCATGCCATCCAGAGCAGCTGGCAGCTTCTAGATGCCTGTGTGTCTCTGTGGGATAAGGTGTGCCCGTCTTCACAGCCATACTGGCAAGCAACCCACACATGGCTGCTTTTCCCCTCCCCTCCCGCGGTGGCTGGCGCTGGCTGAGGACAAGCCTCTACCAAGTATACATGGATCTGAGCCTGCCCCCCCACCCCCCACCCCAGAATGAAGAGGACGCAAAGGGTGCTGACAAACTGCTCAAGGAACTGGAGGGCAATAGAAATGCCTGGGTGGACTTCAGCGAGTTCATCGTATTTGTGGCTGCCCTCGCATCTGCCTGTCACCATCACTTCCTGACGGAGGAGGACAAATGACGCCCGGAGGACAGATTCCTGACAGAGACCCCAGCAGGGCCTGGCAGCAGATCCTGGCTTCCGGAAAGCCCTTGGTGGCGGTTCTCTCCTTGGGCCGAGTTCCCTGGTGTCCCCCTGACTAATAAATGCTTGTGATGCGGCTGAAGAGATGGCTCGGCAGTTAAGAGTATTTGCTGGTCTTGCGGAGGACCCCCAGCACCCACATCAGGGAGCTCACAACTGTCTGTTAACTCTGATTCCAGAGGGTCTGACACCATCTTCTGGCCCCCACAGGCACCAGGCATGCACATGGGGCATATCATACATGTAGGCAAATACTCATACATATAAAATAAAATTAAATATTTACAAAGTGCTCATGGGCTTAGAGAACACAGTACTTTCCTTTAAACCTCAATGTCCTCACTCACTCACTGGAGGGATCCGGTTTGACATACCAGTATCTGTCTGGGTCGTAACTACATATTACTCCCCAGATGGCCCCAACACAACCCAAGCTCTGTAGAATTATTAAGACAGTTGACGATGGTGTGCTGGCCTGTGGCCACTAGAATGTTTGTAATTGACTTTGGATATATTAAACAGTTTCTTTGAAAAGTCAGGTAGATTCTGGTGCGCTATGGGTCTCCTTTCTCTAGCTTAGTATTTAAATCATCTCCTCCTAGGAGACCAAATTAGAACAAAGTAAATACATGAAAATACTACAATGAAACCCAATGGTCGGTGTGCTAACTTGAAAAATGAACTTCAGGGGACTGGAGAGGTAGCTCAGCTGTTAAAAGCACTGGCTGCTTTGGCAGAGGACCCAGGTTCAGTTCCCAGCACTCACATGGCAGCTCCACTTCCAGGATATCTGATGCCCTCTTCTGACCTCCTTGGGCACTGCACAACAGGGCTGCATTTACACACATGCAGGCAATACACTGGCACACATAAAATAAAAATAATAAAGAGCCGGGCGCGGTGGCGCACACCTGTAATCCCAGCACCTGGAAGGCAGAGGCAGGCAGATCTCTGTGAGTCCAAGGCCATCCTGGTCTACAAAGTGAGTTCCAGACCAGCCAGAGCTACAGGAAGACCCTGTCTCAAAAATAATTATCTTCAGAGGCCAGAGAGATGGCTCAGTGGTTAAGAACACTTGCTGCTCTTGCAAATGGCCTGAGTTCAGTTCCTGGCACCCATGTCAAGAGGCTCACAATTGCCTATAACTCCAGCTCCAAGTGATCTGATGCCCTCTTTTGATCTCTGTAGGCACCTACACACAGGCACACAGACACACCCATACACGTTTTTTAAAAATATTTTATTTATTTTTATTTTATGTGTATGCATGTATTGCCTGCATGTAGGTAAGTGTACCCATGTCATGCAACGCCTGAGGAGGTCAGAAGAGGCTGCCGGATCCCCTGGGACAGAAAGTTGTTAGCTGCCATGTGGGTGCTGGGATTCAAACCCAGGTCTTCTGCAAGAACAACCAGTGATCTTAACCGCTGAGCCATGTCTCCAGCCCCTTATTTATTATTTTTACTTTATGTGTATAAGTGTATTGTTTGCATGTAGGTGGGTGCACCTGTGTCATGCAATGCCTGTGGAGGTCAGAAGAGGGCTTTGGAGCCCCCGGAACTGGACTTATGGATGGTTGTTAGCTGCCATGTGGGAGCTGGGAATTGAACCTGGGTCCTCTGCAAGAGCAGTTAGTGCTCTTAACCGCTGAGTCGTCTCTCCAGCTCCACACATATACATAAGTAAAAATAAAAAATAGGCTGGGCGTGGTGGCGCACGTCTTTAATCCCAGCACTCAGGAGGCAGAGGCAGATGGATCTCTGTGAGTTCAAGGCCAGCCTAGTCTACATAGTGAGTTCCAGGACAGCTGGGGCTACAGGGAGACCCTGTCTCAAAAAGAAGACCAAAAAAAAAAAGTTAACTTTTAAAAGAAAAGAACCTACAACCATCCAGCCAAGCTTCACCCTGGGTGCTCACCCAGCAAGTTGGGCAGTGTTCAGGGATGTTGTATGGGCTGCAGAGGCCAGGCCGAGACAGCCAGAATCAGCTGTGCTGCTGCAAAGAGCTCATAAGAGGCAGGAAGAAGGCAGGTCAGAAGGGAGGAAGGCTGGAACATTCTGAGGGCGCATATTTGGGAGGGCACCAGGGCGCAGAAAGATGGGTAATTTTGGGGTAGTGACTGAAGAAATCTGGGAAATGACATCTCCGGAGACAGTAAAAATTGTTTTTTAATTAATTTTATTTTTCTTTTATGTGTATAACTGTTATGCCTGCATGTATGTAAGTGCACCCATGTCATGTAGTACCCTGGGAGGACAGAAGAGGGTGTTGGATCCTCTGGAACTGGCTAACTATTGTTATCCACCATCTGGGTGCTGGGATTTGAACCCAGGTCTTCTGCAAGAGCAGCCAGTGCTGCTAACTGCTAAGTCACCTCTCCAGCCCCAACAGCAGACATTCTTGACTATACATGCACTGCCCTTGAAGAGCAAATATCCTCAGTTCTTACCTGATGGCCTCTTTGCTGCACATCTTACCACCAGAGGAGGGGTTCTGGACAGTCTACCCAATGCTGTCTCTCTCGGCACAAGGCCCCTGCCTGGTACATTGTAGGAGCTAAGTAGATATGGATGAACAATGAAACCATTAAGACAAAAGGAGTTTTAAGGGCTCCAAACAGGGGACTGAGAGCCCAGATCACTCACCCTGAGTTGTTCACAGGATTGGGGTAACACTGAAAACAGGGATCCCATTAGGTAACAGACACTAGATAGTTCATACTAGAGGCTTGGAGTAAGTAGCTGGCGATGAACCCAAAGAGCAGGCAGACAGCATGCCTTGGTGACAGACGTGGGGGACTGCTGGAGAGTGGAGGTGTCAAGCACGACACCAGAGTGTCTGGCTCAGACACTTCAGCTGAAATCTTTGCGTTGGCAGCAATTTAATTTTAAAAAGCTGGGCATGGTAGCATGCGTCTGTAACACTACTGTGGGAAGAGCGGAGGCAGGCAGAGCCCGAGAGCCTACTGGCCCATCTTTCTAGCCAGTCAGTGAGCTCTGGGCTCAGTGAGAGACGCTGGCTCAAAAAATAAGGTGGGGCTGGTGAGACGGCTTGTGGGTAACAGTGCTTGCTGCTACATCTGACAACGGGAGTTTGACCCCCAGGACACATAGGATGAAAGTCAAGAACTGACCCCTGAAACTTGCAACTTGCTCTCTAACTTCCACATTTGTGCCATGACATGCAAGAGTCCCCCCACACTCTGTCACACACATTCCCACAAAATAAATATATATAATAAAAATTTTGAAAAGTGACAGAACGCAATGGAGAAAGACACCCAGTGTTGACCTCTGGCCCCGACACACATGTTCACACACCTATGTGCATGTGCACACATACACAAAACATGCACCCACACATGTGCATGTGTGCACACACACAAAAAACATGCACTCATACATATGCTGCACACATCCTAAATAAATAGGTAAATTTAATTTTCATGCCTAATTGGCATTCACTTACTCCAAGTATTACATACCAACTGTGCGCCAGCCACATCCGAGTCTAAGTGCTGAGAATTCAGCAGTGAACAAGGTCCCACCCCAGAAGCTGACAATCTACAGAGAGAAGTCAGACAATAAGCAACCACGTTTCAAGTAGGAGAAAGAAAAATTAAGGGACGAGCAAGAAAGGATGACCTCACCACCCCATCAGAGAGAAATGGGGGCTTCTCTGGTAGGTGACGGCTGAGCAGACTTGAAAATAGGCGTGGTGAGCCACATGGACACCCGGCACTCACATTTTCAGAAGGAACAAAGGGCTACGGGAAAGCCACGCATCACCAGGCAGTGCAGCTGAAGGCGGTAGGGTTTGCCAAGACTTTTGGAAAATAGCATAAAATTTCAGATTTCAGAGAAAGGGGAGTTTGGGCATGACAAACTCATACAAGAGAGACTAATGCCTTCCAGAGCTACGGACTACGCTGATCCAAGCTTCCTAGCTGACTTGGCAGTTGCTTAAATTCCACTGATATATAATCACTTATGAGGAAAAGATGAGCTAAGAGATACAGGCAAAGCCACGTACGCCTCTAAATTACATTCATCACAAGCACAGGCTACGATGTCACTCTGGCTGGGAGCCAAGGCTCAAAATGATTACAGAGACTCTTCAGCTCTGAAGGCAAGCAAGGGTTAGGATGAAACCTTGATGTACCAAAGAAGTGAAAAGCAATCTGTGGGAACTGGAGAGATGGCTCAGTGGTTAAAGCACTGGCTGCTCTTGCAGAGGATCCAGGTTCAATTCCCAGCACCCACATGGCAGCTATCAGCCATCTGTAACTCCAGTTCCAGGGGATCGGACATTGCACAACACAGGTGCACTTACACGCAGGCAATACATAAAATACATATAAAATAAAAATAATTTTAAAAAAGCAATCTATGGGTGAATGTGGCCCATTTTTAGTTAATCAAGGGAAGATACATATACATGCATTTTTACATGCATGTACACAGCAGTATGTGTGCACATGTGTTTGTGTGTTCAGTTTTTAAAAGAACTTGTATGTGTGGTGTATGTATTTGTTATTGTATGTGCACGTGTGGAGGCCTGAAGTGGATGTCAGGCATCTTGCTTTGATCACGTTCCATCCTTATCTTTTGAGACCCGGTCTCTTACTGAACTTGAAGCTCACCAGTTGGCAAATGGCTGGCCAGTGAGCTCCAGGGATCCACCCATCTCTGTCTCCTTCCTAGAGCTGGGGTTACAGATGCGTGCTACCTACCATGTCTGGCTTCTTAAGTGGACTCTGGGGATCCAAACCCAGGTCCTCATGCCTATACAGCAGACTCTTCAACCACTGAGCCTCTCCCCAGCCCTGTGTTCACCATTTTTAGCCTCCAAGCATGTCTTGTTTTAGTACCAGGAATTGAACCTGGATCTTCACATGCCAAGCATGTAATCCAGCACTGAGCCACACCCAAGCCTCAAGCATTCTTCTCTAAAGGATGCAACTTGTAGTCAACAGGTTTGGGGGCCAACCGTCACAATAGGGACCAGAAAGATGGCTCAGAGGCTAAAGGAGTTTGCCTCAAAAACCTCATGACTTGTTTGATCCCTGGGACCCACATGGTAGAAGGAGAGAACTGACTCCCACAAGTTGTCCTCTGACCTCCACATGCATGCCATGGCATACACATGTAACACACACACACACACACACACACACACACAAATAGCTAGATAAATAAATGTAATAAAAAATTTGAAAAATGTCAGGCGTGGTGGTACACGCCTTTAATCCCAGCACTCAGCAGGGGCAGGTGGATCTCTGTTAGTTCAAGGCCAGCCTGGTCTACATAGTGAGACCCTGTCTCAAACAAAATTCCTTTTTGAAAAATAAAATTTAAAAATTCACACACACCCAGAGACCAGAGGTGCCATTAGTCAGGTCCTAAAATAAGAGGACACAAGAGACTGGCCTGCAATGTGCATCACTTCAATAAGACGCAGACCACTGTGGCCAGCCACTATTTTGAGATGAGTTATCACAGTACTTTGGTGGGCTGACACAGACACAAAATCAGTGCGGGAAAGCCCAGCTGGACCTTACCGTTCTCTGGTCGGGTTCCCACCTGCACTTCCGTGTGGGTCTGTCTCCTGTCCTCACTGAACTCCCTGTAGACTGCAGTCCGAATAACATGAACTACGTCTACGATCACCATCAGCTCGCTCATCAGAAAGCCTCAGTGGCTCCAGCAGTACTTCTGAGCGCTGAAGGGGATGAAGCCAGGAACATGAGGCCAGGGCTGTGGGGTAGGGACCACAGCACAGGGATCATGTAGCCAGGAACGTAAGGTGGAAAACATGAAGCTGGGAACAATCTCTATAAGTGATTTCATTCTGTGTTCATGAACATGACTTTTCAAAAATATTTTATTTATTTATTTATTTATTTATTTATTTATTTATTTATTTATTTATTTATTTATTTTTGGTCTTTTTGAGACAAGGTCTCACTATAGTCCCAGTTGGCCTGGAACTTGCAGTGTAGACCATGAACTCACAGTGTAGACTTTGAACTCACAGTGTAGACCTTGAACTCACAGAGATCTGCCTGTCTGTGCTTCCCGAGTACTGGGACTAAAGGCGTGAACCACCATGCCCAGTTGATGCTGAGCATTTTTTAATGTGCTTATTTTCCATTTATTTCTCTAGAGAAGTGTTTCCTTAGTTACTTTGCTCATTTAAA
>NW_008355812.1:681229-688124 GCF_000622305.1 Nannospalax galili
ATAGATAGATAGATGGATGGATGATGGATGGATGGATAACCTGAGGAGGTGAAAATAGAGATGGAAAAAGGTTTTGTTGTTGTTTTTATCCATGTCCCACAGAAAAGGGGCAGTAAATTGATTCAGTGGAGTGAAATAGGGTGCCCAGATATGTGGATTTTATTTTATTTTTATTTATTTATTTTTGGTCTTTTTGAGACAAGGTCTCCCTGTAGCCCCAGCTGGCCTGGAACTCAGAGATCCGCCTGCCTCTGCCTCCTGAGTGCTGGGATTAAAGGTGTGCGCCACCACCCCCAGCTTATTATTTATTTTTATTTTACATGTACGTGTATATTGCCTGCATGTAGGTAAATGCACCCATGTCACGCATTGCCCACAGAGGACAAAAAAGGCCATCGGATCCCCTGAAACTAGAGGTATGGACAGTTGTTAGCTGCCATGTGGGCACTGGGATTGGAGCCCAGGTCTTCTGTAATAACAGCCAGTGTTCTCGACCACTGAACCATCTCTCTAGCTCATGAATATGACTTTTTTTTTTTTTTTTTGGTCTTTTTGAGACAGGGTCTCTCTGTAGCCCCAGCTGGCCTGGAACTCACTATGTAGACCAGGCTGGCCTTGAACTCACAGAGATCCGCCAGCCTCTGCCTCCCGAGTGCTGGGATAAAAGGCATGCACCACCATGCCTGGCCTGAATATGGCTTTTAAAATGCCTTATTTCACACATTAACCCAAAAGATGTGCTCAAACTTATGGCATGTGATGGTTTGAATGAAAATGTCCCCCACAGACTCCAAGTATTTGGACATTTTGTCCCCAGATGATGGCGCTGTTTTGGGAGGTCTTAGTGATGTGGAGGAAGCACATCACTGGGATGGGCTTAGAGAGTTCTTAAGCCTTGCTGGATCTTAAGTCATTCTCTTGCTTCCTGTGCCTGCTTGAAGATGTGAGAGCTTAGCTTCTGCTCCTCCTCCAGCCACCTCTGTTGCCATGCCTCCCTGCCATGATGATGGACTGTAATTCCCCTGGAACCGTAAGCTCAAATAAACTCTTCCCTTTATAAGTTGTTTTGGTCAGTGTTTCTATCACAGCAACAGAAAAGTGACTACTACACGGTGAGCATATATTTGTTCTTACTAAGTTATGTTTGATTCTGGAAACTGAAGCTGGCCTGTTTGTTCTCAGCTGTGAGCAAACACTCTAAAACCACACTGATGTGCAAGCTTATGACCCCGTAATAAAGGCCTCTTGGCTCTGCTTCCCTCTGTCACCCTGTCGCCCACCATTGCCCCCCCTCTGAAATTCCCACTCAACAGCCGTCTCCCCACCTGGTGCTCGAGGCTCTCTGCTGGGGCTGCTCCCTACATCTTATGTCTTCCCTTGTTTCTACCTCCAGGAGCTATACCCAGCCTTCAAGGCCCAGTGAAGTCACTTGCTCTGAAAGGCTCCCCAGATGCCCCATGCAGGGCTATGCACCACGTTGTATACATCTGTCCACAGCTGTCCTAGGGTCTTGGACAGGATGTGCAGCACACCATATCCCTCAGACAATGTGGCTGTCACTCAGAGGACTGACTGGAGTTCGTTCTGTCACATCATCACCACAGCACCTTCCAGAAACAACTCTCCCTCACAGTAAAGGCTCACTGAGAGTCTCAAAAACTATAAGCATTCACTCTGACATTGAGGGCTCAAGGAGTAACACCAGTTATATGGATGAATAAGATTGTTTGGGATGTTCTGTGTGATATATACACAAAAAAATCAACAAATTTAAAAAATGAATTATATTTGAGGAGGAAGCATAAAAATTTATGTCATGTTAAGTAATAGAGGTGATAAACATTACCATTGAAATCTACCCAATGACTTTATATCCATACACAGGTGCCAAGGATCCGAGTGCAACCGACCATGACTAGTAATAATCAGATACATATACAGATTAGAGATGCGTGCGCCAACATCTCAGTGTTATTACCAAAAACAATGACTCTTTCAGTAAGAAACAGTATATTTTTTAATGAAATGAAGATCTTTTTTAAAGGTTAAAAACTCATTCAATTTTATGTCTTACAGGGTTTATACTGAATTCAATATTGTATAACTGTATTAATTCAACTGGGAACCTAAAATTTTTATAGCCACTTTTGAAAGAGATGTATCTTTGCTCTGGAAACTGTTATTGTGTATGTTAAAGCTGTAATTAAATGCTTCTTCTAAAAAAAATTCACTTCAGGGGCTAGAGAGATGGCTCAGTGGCTAAGAGCACTGGCTGCTCTTGCAGAAGACCTGGGTTCAAATCCCAGCACCCACATGGCAGCTAACAACCATTTATAGTTCCAGTTCCAGGGAACCCAACACACTCTTCTGACCTCCACGGATATTACATGACACAAGTGCACTTACACACATGTAGGCATAACATTCATACACATAAAATAAAAATAGTTTTTAAAAAAAGTTCACTTGGGGCCAGGTGTGGTGATGCACACCTTCAATCCCAGCACTTGGGAGGCAGAAGCAGGTAGATCTCTGAGTTCAAGGCCAGCCTGGTCTACATAGGGTGTTCCAGGGCAGCTGAGGCCACAAGGAGACCCTGTCTTAAACAGAAAAGAAAAGAAAAGAAAAGAGAAGGGCAGGAGGGATGAAGGAAGGAAAAAAGTTCAATTATGACTCTATTGTTAACAGACTTTGATCATCTCAACAAAAAATTCACTATTCTTTCTTTAATATTTATTATTATTTTATGTCTCTGTGTGAGTGAATGCCACATGGGTTCAACTACCTGCAGAGGCCAGAAAGGTCATCAGATTCTCTGGAGCTGGAGTTCAGGAGGTTATGAGCTGTCTGACATGGGTGCTGGGAACCAAACACAGGTCCTTGGAAAGAGCAGCAAGTACTTTTAACCAGTGAGCCATCTCTCCGTCTCCAGTATCCTTTAAAAAACAAACAAAAAAACCCCAGCTTTTTAGGTTTTATGTCTTGCAAGGTAAATGATCACTTGCTGCGTGTTTGATTTTTGCCTCAAGGGCTATTGTCTCTGAATCCCCTGTGGTGATGAGGGCATTAAAACCGTCATGTGTAGTTCTTCCTCCTTCTTCAAACTGTTACCAAACAGCACCAACCTGAAAGGTTACAGGACACATACCACTGTGCCCCAAGATATAGCTCTTCTTTGCCTCATGGAGGAGCAAAAATTCTACAGCTCACAGAACCATCTTTCTTCTGGTAAGGAATCTCATCCACACATCATCCACCAGCCACAATTCACACAGTAGTAGAGTCCGTGCCTTCTGCTGCTCCCCTACCATGGGAAACTGACTGCAAATCTTCACGGGTTGCAAAGTAGGAGGTCACAGAAAACAGCAAAACACAAGGCCATATCCCACACTATTAAAACGCAGCAAAGGCACAGAAGTAAATGTAGTTAAGCCTGACTTCTCTAAGGAAAGTATTCCGCCAACAAAGGTTATCTTTGCAGAACCAAGTTTATTTGAAGATCTAGACCGATTCAAGGCCACCAACCGTCTACCTTAAGGAAGACTAAACAGCATGCAATGAATCAGTTTGTTCTAATGGGATGGTCACCAACGGCACACCTCCTCAGGCTCTGTGGAAACTGGACAGAAGCCAAAGAAAATCTAGTCCACGGAGCAAGATACCGGAGGGTGAGCACAGAGGAGAGAAGCGGAAGTGTACCGGCTAGCTTCACTGTCAACTCGATGCACCTGGAAGAGAACGCCATGGTTGGAGAATTTATCTGATTGGCCTGTGGGCGTGTCTGTGACGCATTTTCTTAGTTGATGTACTAGGGCCCAGTCCACTATGGGCGATGCTAGCCCTAGGCAGGAAGTCCTGCGTTGTATATGAAAGCTAGCTGAACAAGCGAGGGGGATCAAGTCAGTCAACAGAGTTCCTCTGTGGTCTCTGCTTCAGTTCCTGCCTCCAGGTTCCTACCTTGAGTTCCTTCCCTGGCTTTCTTTGATGATGGACTGTGAACTGTAAGCCAAATAAACCCTTTCCTCCCCCAAGTGTTTTATCACAGTAACAGAAAGCTAACTAGAACAGAAAGTGTCAGAAAATGTTAGATAGAGAGTAACCATGGCAACGTGTAAATGAGAGCTAAGACCGACCTGAACAGGAGCAAACTGCTTTTTATTACAGCAATGAAGGGCAGCAGCTTCTCTGCAGGATGGAAACTGCACACTGAGGCACAGTTGATGTAAGGTTTTTAAAGGGGGTTGAAAGAGGAAACAAAGTATTTTTCTGCAGTTCTGTTCTTTTTTCAATATTTTATTTATATGTGTGTGTATGAGTGTGTTGCCTGCATGTAAGTGGACCCGAGTCATGCAGTGCCCTCGGAGATCAGAAGAGGATGACAGATCCCCTGGAACTGGAGTCCTGGACAAACCGTCCATGTGGATGCTGGGATTCAAAACTGGGACCTCTGCAAAAGCAGCCAGTGCTCTTAACTACTGAGCCAGCTCCCTAGTCCCAGTTCTGTTTTTTTACGGTTTGGGGTTTGAGACAATAAGTGCTGGTATATGTTTTCCTCAGATATTAATTTTCAGTTGGGGCATTGTACTGGACAACTTTAGCTGTCAACTTGACACACCTGGTTGGAGGGACCCTCAGCTGAGGATTTGTGTTCATTGGATAGACCTGTGGCCATGTCAGTGGGGTATTTTCTTGATTGCTGGGTGATGTGGGAGGACCCAGCCCACTATGGGAAATGCCACTCCTGGGCAGGTGGTCCTGTGCTGTATTAAGAAAGCAGGCTGAGCACAGACTGGACCAAGGAGCAAGCCAGTAAGCAGCGTTCCTCCATGGTCTGTGCTCCAGGTTCCTGCCCTGAGCTTCTGCCTTGGCTTCCCTTGAGGATGCACTGTGAGCTACAAGCCAAATAAACCCTTTCCTCCCTAAGTTGGTTTTGGTGAGTTTTATCACAGCAATTGAAAGCCACCTAAGGCAGGGGTTCTCAGCCTGGCTTGGGCTTTCCAAGGAGAGACATCCTTCAGACGGCAGAACGCTGGAGACCATTACTAGGACTTTCCAGAAGTTTTCCTAAAAGGCGAGTATATGCCGGGTATGGTGGCACACGCCTTTAATACCAGCACTTGGGAGACAGAGGTAGATGGATCTCTGTGAGTTCAAGGCCAGCCTGGTCTACATAGTGAGTTCCAGGCCAGCTGGGGCTACAGAGAGACCCTGTCTCAAAAAGGCAAAAAAGAAAAAAAAAAAAGGTGAGTATATTCGAAGATCCTGGTTAAGAAATGGCATTCCTAGGGGTGGGGTGGTTAGCATTTCTTTTTTAACATCAGGATATGGAAAGCAGGCACTGAGTGTCTGGAAGATTTCTCCCAACTGTGTTTAAGATCCCAGCCAACAGGTACAGATACACATAAGGACAGACATAGGGAGGAATCCAAGTAGCTCGTGGGTTTTATTGCCCAAACGTGCTTTTATTTTTCTCTCAGTGGGGATGGTCACTAAGGTGAGAGAATGTGATAATAACCAAACTAGCAGGAACGTTTGTGCTCCATTGTCTCCAGCACTGGTCCTGTGTGCGTGCGTCTGGCTGTCTATCTGCATGTGTGTATGAGTGCATGTGCAGGTCAGAGGGCAACATCATTGTCTCTTCCATTGCTCTCCACGTCATCTTTTCAGACAGGGTCTCTCACTGAGCCTGGAGTCCAGATTCAGCTAGACTGGCTGGCCAGAGCGCCCAGGGCTCCTCCAGTCTCCACCTGCCCAGTGCTGGGCGCTCGCTGGGCTTTGTACGTGGGTGCCGGGGATCGGTTCGAACGCAGGTCCCGTGCCTGCAAGGCACGCACTCAGCCACTGAGTGATGTCCTCGGTCCCCGAGGCAGTAAGATGGAGGGCGGGGGTTCCCTCCGGGGTATCACTTTTCTCCAGGAGGCTGTGCAGCTGTGCCTGTGCAGCTCTAGTCTGCATTCAGCTCCATCCAGCTCCCGACCGCCGACCACCTCGCTCACCTTCTCCATCTGCTGGACTGGGACTGGCGAGGTCCAGCAGCCCCGCGCGTGCCCGAGGCCCTTTTACGACAGAACCGAGTGGCTTTACGGTCATGCTTCAGGCCGTGGAGGAGGGGAGCGTGCAAAGTCCAGCGCCCGCTTAGGAAGGGGCTTTGTCCGCGCACGCGCACTCGCGACCAGATGAGCTGAGGCAGAGTGGCTTGAGAGCTGCAGAGTTCCTCCGCAGAAGCATGCACTATTTTTTAATAAAATACTTTATTTAGCCGGGTGTGGTGGCACACGCCTTTAATCCCAGCACTCGGGAGGCAGAGGCAGGCGGATCTCTGTGAGTTCAAGGCCAGCCTGGTCTACATAGTGAGTTCCAGGACAGCTGGGGCTACAGGGAGACCCTGTCTCAAAAAGACAAAAAAAAAAAAAAAAGTTTATTTATTTTTACTTTATGTGTATGAGTGTATTGCCTGCATGTGTGCAAATGTACCTGTGTTGTGCAGTGCCTGTGGAAGTCGTAAAAGGACGTCGGATCCACCAGAACTGGAGTTATGGATGGTTGTTAGCTGCCATGTGGATGCTAGGAACCTAACCTGGGTCCTCTGCAAGAGCAGCCAGTATTCCTAATCACTGAACCATCCCACCTTTAAAAAAATACACTTACCATTATTATTTCATCTTTTTGAGACAGGGTCTCCCCATTGCCCCAGCTGGCCTGGAACTGGCTATGTAGACCAGGCTGGCCTTGATCTCACAAAGATCCGCCTGCCTCTGGAGTGCTGGGATTAAGGCATGCACCACCACGTCCGGCTATACACTTACTATTTTATTTTATTTATTTTTTTGTCTTTTTGAGACAGGGTCTCCCTGTAGCCCCAGCTGTCCTGGAACTCACTATGTAGACCAGGCTA
>NW_008355812.1:688232-691365 GCF_000622305.1 Nannospalax galili
CTTCTCTCTGGACTCTGAATCACACTATCCTGGAGGATCAGGAGGATACTTTCTACCTCGCCTTGCTCTGATTGGCTCTGTTATTAGCTCCCCAAGGTAAAGGGCTACTTTCTGACTGGATTCTGTCTTCAGCTCCTGCTGGCATCAAGTGGAAAGAAATTGTACGCAACATAGGAGTGTGTACTCTACATTGGAGACCCCTTAAGAGCAGGTTCTGATCTTGGTCCCCCCCAACCACCACCTTGCTACATCCTAAGTGACTGGGTGGTGGTGTATAGAGTAGGATGGTATATCATAATACATGAGATATTTTAATATTAAAGAAAGCTGGGGACCAGGAGACTCCCTGTTCCACAGAACCAAGAGCTCCGTCTCGAAGTTCCAAAGCTTTTATTAGCATGGATAAGGTACTCAAAACGGGTATTCAGGAACAAAAGATAGAAACTGAAGGACTCTGCAGGGGCTCAGGAACGTATTTACAACAAATGTGGCTGCTTTACGGGGTATGTAGCAGATGTGCACAGAGCAATGTAAACCAGTACAGCTTTCGTATCTTAATCCAAACACAACAGATACTGCACCTCAGAAGCCGTGCCTGCATATATGCCGATCTGCATTGCCATCGTGGGCATCCTTGGCTGGTGGTGACTCTGTATGTATGCCAAGTATGCTTTCAGCAGAATTCAAACACGGCAGTGGTCTCCAACAACTCCTATGTCCCCACCACCCACTAGACCTGAAAACAGCAGGGACACAGTAAATGTCATACATATAGTAGCAAACAGAGCTGAGGATGGAAGTCAGACACCTTCCCTAGCTTGCACAAGGCACCAAGTCAACCCCCAGCACCACAAAAAGAAATAAAAATCAGTAATAGGGGACTGAGAATGTAGCTCCGTTGGCAGAGTGCTCACCTAGCATGCATGAAACCCTGGGGTCTGTCCCCAGCACGGTATAAAAGCCAGATGGGGCACACACACACACACACACACAAAAAAAAGCAAAAAACAAAAAACAAAACCTATAATTCCAGTCCTGGGGAGGTAGAGGCAGGAGGATTACAAGTTTAAGATCATCCTTCCCTATATAGGGAGTTCAAGGCCAGCCTTGAATACCCAAGACCCTGTCTATAAATATATAAATATTAGTTCTGAAGGCTGGGAATTCAAGACCGTAACACTAACAAATTCAGTGTCTGGTGAGGGCTTGTTTCCTGATTCACAGTGATATCTTGCTGTGACTTCATGTGGTAGAATGGGTTAAGGGTTAACACCCCCCCCCATACCTCTCTAAGGCAGAATCTCCTAATATGGTCATGTCAGGGATTAGGTTGTCACCATGAGTTTCAGAGGTTCATGAGCATCAGAACACACCATTTTCTTGTGTGGTTTGTGAAGCAAGATAGACACATTTAGAGGGCCCAGGCAAGAAAAGAGGTCCTTCACTGGGCATCTGTTTTACCCTTCCCGCCAAGAGCCATGTCCTGGACAAAAGGTCCACTTATAAACCCCTTCAAGGTAAGGCCATCTCTACCTCAGGCTCTTCTTCAGCTGACAGTGCTGAAGAAACAGGCACTCGACCTCCTAGAGACCTTGTGATCCAGACTCTGAGGTATGGCTTTACCCTCCTTAAATAGGTTGGAGAGAGGGACCATTCTTGTTTCTAAGAATTTTAAGGATCTTACTCCTATTTTCGGTTTTCCTTTTTTCTGTCAGTACCTTAATATAATCCAGGCCCGAGAGGTATTATTTTTATATCATCTAAAGTCTAATGAAGCTGAGACCTTTGAGTCATTCCAAGTCGTCAAGACTATTGTTCATGGACCTTGGTTTGCTTGCAGTTTATTTTACCTTCGACGGTTATGAAAAGAGGCAGGTGGAAGCCCTGCATGAGTGCCAGAGGAGAGCTACTCAATGGCTGTGAGGACCTGCAGGAAGACCTCCGTGGCACCTTTGGGTCCACTTTATTGAGTTCCTCTTTTTTGGCAGGGGATCTTTTTGAGACAGGGTCTCCCTGTAGCCAGAGCTGGCCTGGAACTCACTATGTGGATCAGGCAGGCCTCGAACTCACAGAAAACCACCTGCCTCTACCTCCAAAGAGCTGGGATTAAAGGCGTGTGCCACCACTCCCGGCATTTGAGTTCCTCTTAAACCATCTTCTAATCTATCAATCATCTATTATCAACCATTTGTCTGTCACCTAGCTATGTAACTGTTATCAGTCATCTCTATCATCTACCTATCTACATGTCCATCAATCATCCATCTATCATCTATGTATCATCTATATACCTGTCATCTATCATCTATATCCATCATTTATCAATCATTCATCCATCAATCAGATGGATCAACCATCCACCTATCTATTAATCATCTATCATCTATCCATCATCTATCTACTATCAGCTAAACATCTATGTATCATCTATTGTAGGACCCTGAGACCCTCTTCATTCACCCGCTACCCCCAATCTCTCCAGACCCCCCCACTAATTGCTCTTTTAGCTTCTGTAAAATGCTTGGCTGCTGCTTTAGACATGCCTAGACATGCCCTGACCACCCCCCTCGCCTGCTATCCCCCCCAAACTATAGATTAAATAAGCCGGGGCATAAAAACTGCCGTATAAGGTAAAAACGGATATTCCTGGTCCCACAGATATCAGTCAGCACATTCCACAGCCCTGAGAATAGCACCTACCAATAAGAAACGTCCAGGGCTGCATCTTATACATCCAATCAGTTTTAAATTATGTTGGCCCGCGGGCATCTTCGGTATCCCCCTCCTCTCTTTGTCTAAAACCTATAAAAGGCTCCACTCTCCCTTACTCTGAGCTCTCAGCACAGATTCGGTTGAGTTGGTGAGGTCTGAGAGCCCAAGCTTAAGCCCGAATAAACCATAAACCTTTGCTTTTGCATTTTGGTCTGTTGGGTCCTCGGTGGTCTTTCTGGGGTCCAGTGGATGAGGTACAACACTATAATATATCATCTATGTATCGATCATGTCTATCATCCATATATCTTATCATCCGTCATCTATCATCTATAGACATTATCTATCACGTATCTATCATGTATCTATCATTTACCTATCTATCATATATCTACCATTTACCTATCATCCATCCACCCAC
>NW_008355812.1:691393-702937 GCF_000622305.1 Nannospalax galili
CATCCATCCATCCATCCATCCATCCATCCATCCATCCATCGAATCTATGAATCTACTTTTCTTCTGACGAAACACACCCAAACGCAAGGGCCTAACCAGGGGCAGGAGCCAGACACCTGAAACTGGCGCTGGAAGCAGGGCGTGCTGGAGCGGGGTCGTGACGTCATCGCGCGGCGCCGGAAGCGGCCTAGCGGCCATGGAGGAGCGGCCGGGAGTCGGAGGCCCGCCGCGAGAGGCACCGGTAGAGGAAGCCGAGCCTCTGAGCGCTTGGGGTGGGGACAGCGGCCACGTGTCGCAGAGCCAGAGCCGCGCTTCGGGGCGGTGGGAGGACGACGGCTCGGAGGACGCCCCGGGCCGGGACCTACCGCTGCTGCGCCGCGCCGCCTCGGGCTATGCCGCCGGCCTGCTTCCCGCCGCGGGGCCGCGGCCCGAGGTGCAGGCCCTAGACGCCAGCCTGGAGGAGCTGCTCGCCAGGGTGGACGAGTTCGTGGGCATGCTGGACATGATCCGCGGGGACTCGTCGCACGTGGTCAGCGAGGGCGTGCCGCGCATCCACGCCAAGGCCGCCGAGATGCGGCGCCTGTACGGCCGCATCGACCAGCTCGAGGCCTTCGTGCGCATGGTGGGCGGCAGCGTGGCCCGCATGGAGGAGCAGGTGACCCGGGCCGAGGCAGAGCTGGGCTCCCTGCCCCGGGCCTTCCGGAAGCTGCTGCACACCATCAGCATGCCCGCGCTCTTCAGGTCCGGCCCCACGGGGCCCCAGCGCGCTGCCTACGAGCCGCCCGCCCTGTTCCGGACGGAAGACTACTTCCCCGGCTGCAGCGACCGGCCCCAGCTCTGAGCCCGCACCCCGCCGGAGGAGGCCCCGAGCCCGCACCCCGCTACGGGAGGCTCAGAGCGAGCGCTTGTTAAAGAGCCTGCGAACAGGCGTGCGTGGTGTCGGAGTGCGACTTGTGCAAGTTTACTTTCTACAAAAACTGTTGTCTTCGGTTCTGTCTGAAAGCTTTTTGGTGGGGGGATGCTGGGGAAGCCAAATGAATTAATTTTATCTGTGCAATAGGGCAGAGCTGTTATTTTTTATGGATTTTACTACAACTAACAGTGTTAGTGTGTCCAGATTTATATATTTATATGATCGATCACAAAAGTGACCCAGCAGTTAAAGCCTTGTTATTAAATCCTAACAGTGATTCCGTTTCCTGTGGCCTACTTTTAGGCTAGATGGTACGTTGTTAAGCATTATGTTCAACTTTCCCTAGTGTGGATTGTAAGCCAAAGGAAAACAGTACTGAGTGTTCTGCTGCAGCAGGTTCTGAAGTTGTATCTGACAGTGATTCGCATCTGTATTTATGATTGTCAATGTTTGGTTTATGACAAGCACTAATTAAAATTATAAATTTTATTGGAAGAGGTTTCTTACTGGAAATTATTCTGTGCATTTCCCGTGCTTGAATAGGCCTGTTGGGCGTGGTTTTAATAGTGGGATAAAGAAAAGGCCATTTTTTCCAGAAGGCTGAAACACCACTGCACTGTGTGTTCCTACCCAGGAATCCTCCGAGGGAGTGGAGGGAATCCTTTTCTTCACTTTGCCAACATCAAATGTTTCAAGGGAGCTTTCTGACACAAAGGGCTTTGATCTATGTTTTATTTTTAAAAAGTGGGTGTTTTCCACACAGCGAGTTCAGGCCAGCTGGGGCTACAGGAAGACGCGCCTCAAAAAGACCAAAAAATAGAAGTGCCGGATGGGGTGGCGCATTCCTTTAGTCCCAGCACCCAGGAGGTAGAGGCAGGCGGATCTCTGTGAGTTCGAAGTCAGCCTGGTCTACGAAGTTCCAGCCCAGCTGGGGCTACAGGAAAACCCTGTCTCAAAAAGACCAAAAATAAAAAGTTGCTGTTTTCCAAGGTGGTCCTTCCAGATACTAACCTCAGGTAAGCATCCCGCTGAGTGGGGTCTTGTGAGAAGAGTTGATAATGGAGCCAGGTGTGGTAGTATGAACTTGGAGTCAAAGGTAGGAGAATTGCAAGATTGAGGATAGCCTGGGCTACAGAGTGAATTCTAGGATAGCTTGAGTAACTAAAAAGACCTTGTCTCAAAAATTTTAAAGTGACAGCCGGGCCTGATGGCACACGCCTTTAGCCCCAGCACTTGGGAGGCAGAGGCAAGTGGATCTGTGAGTTCAAGCCCAGCGTGGTCCACATAGTTCCAGGCCATACGGGGCTACAGGGAGACCCTGTCTCAAAAAGACTTAAAAAAAAAAATTATTTTAAGTGACAAATAATGTAGTCTGTGCCTTTGGCATTCTGATGGTGCACATTGACAGTTAGGTAGTTCATGGGTTAAGGTCAAAGAACGCCTGATTTCAGAAGCTTGAGAGGACCAGTGGCCTGTGGTTATTGTTCAGCAACTCCTGGGTGCTGCAGCAAGTAAGTAATGTCCTGTGACAGTCACTGGATGTGAACATAGATTTCCAGGCTAGTGACACCCTGTCCCAGAAACAAAAAGATTGCATATATTATGTCTCTAGCTAACCTGGCTTTTTGTTGTTTGGTTTTTTGAGACAGGGTCTCCCTGTAGCTCCAGCTGGCCTGGAACTCACTATGTAGACCAGGCCGGCCTTGAACTCACAGAGATCTGCCTGCTTCTGCCTCCCAAGTGCTGGGATTAAAGGTGTGCACCACTGCACCGGCCCTAACACGGTTTTTAGCATGCTTAAGGTTTTGTAAAAGGTAGTAGAAACTAGCCGGGCATGGTGGCTCATGCCTTTAATCCCAGCACTTGGGAGGTAGGGGCAGGCGGATCTCTGGGAGTTCAAGGCCAGCCTGGTCTACAAAGTGGGTTTCAGGCCAGCGGGGGCTAAAGGGAAACCCTGTCTCAAAAAAAAAAAAAAAAAAAAAAGGTAGTAGAAATTAATGAAAATAATTATAAAGTATTTAATTACCTGTGTAAAAAAAAAAAACCTTATATTCCAGAAAGTACACTTTACATGTGCTATAAAATAATACTGATTACAGTACTTTCTTTTTGGTCTTTTTGAAACAGGGTTTCCCTGTAGCTACAGCTGGCCTGGAACTCACTATGTAGACCAAGCTGGTCTTGAACTCAGAGAGACCCATCTGCCTCTGCCTCCTGAGTGCTGGGATTAAAGGTGTGTGCCACCACGCCCAGCAACTCAACAATACTTTTATATTTACTTACAAAATAGTAAATCAGGTTGAGGAAAAGATTGTAACCTGTAGAGGAAAAGTCTTCTCTTTTTAAAACTAATCATATGATAATTTTCTGACAATACATGCCAGAGTCCTGGTTCATATGCAAACATGCATGCACCCCTGTGCAGCTTATCCCTAAGGGGGCTTGGGTTCTGGAATTCCAGAATTTATAAGAGATTCGTTCATGGCCCTCTTGCTTGGCATGGGGGTTTGAAGCTGGCTTGCCCAGTTCACAACATTGGATGGAAGTTATTTGCCTCATGAATGGAGATTGAAACCAGATGTAATTCATAATCCCAGCACTCAGGAGGCTGAGGCAGGAGGATCTTCAGTTTGGAGCCAATCTGAGCTATATATCCAGTTCTAGGCCAGCCCAGGAGTAAGACCCTGCCTGCAAAAACAAAGGAATGTCTGTGGTAGAGCTGGGTGCTCCGTGCCTGGTAAATAAAAGATTTATTTATCTTTATGTGTATGTGTGTGTGTCTGTGCACATGAGTATAATGCCTGCGGAGTCCCAAGGCATCAGGTCTCCCAGAGTTGGAGTTACAGGCAGTTGTGAGCCACCTAGGAGTCCAGCTTGAGTCCTCTGAAAGAGCAGGAAATGCAGTTAGCTGCTGAGCCATCTCTCTAGACCCGGATTAGTCTTTTTCTTGACTGACAAGAGCACAGTTAACTGCTGAGGTGAGCAGGACGCAGGGCTTCCCTCAGCAAATGCCAACCTCTGGACCTAATATATGTGAAATGCTGGCCGCCAAGGAGCCAGCCAGCAGCCAGCCACTGTGTTCTGAGCCAGAACTTTCAGGGATCAGAATCTTGAACCATGTTCCTAGCGCAGACACTAGAGCTGCATAGCCTGGTGTAAACCTGCTGGCTTCAGCAAACAATGTTCCCAAAGGGCCGCCAGTCAGCTGAGGTTCCAGCATCTCAGGCACATGGTCCACAGCTACTTACCTCCCCTCATAGTGCAGATGCAGCTGGAGTATGTATAAGCCACTGTGCGTGGCTGTGTGCCAATAAATTAGAGCTATTCTTAAAGACGAGAAACAAGGGGCTGAGGAGATGACTTGGTAAAGTGCTGGGCAAGCTTGAGGACCCCAGTTTATCTCCCCAGCATCCACATAACAGCTGGGCAGTATGCATCTGTAACCCCAGCCCTGAGGGGCAGAGACAGGAGGATTGGGGGAGTTGGCCATCTAGTCTAATCCAAACAGCTCTAGGTTCAGGGAGATTCCGTCTCTGGGCTGGAGAGATGGCTTAGCCATTAAGGCTCAGGCTCACAACCAAGAAGACAAGGAGACCCTGAGTCAATAAAAGGTAGAAGCCCTGAGTGTGGTGCACACATTTAATCCCAGGTCTTGGGGGGCAAAGGGCAGATGGAGCTCTGTGAATTCCAGGCCAGCCTGGTCTACCTAGCGAGTTCCAGGCCAGCTGGGGCTACAGGGAGACCCTGTCTCAAAAAGACCAGAAAAAAAAAAAAAAAAAAAAAAAAAGGTAGACGCAATTGATGAAGACATCTTGTTACCATCAACCTCTGGCTTCCGCTCTCCTGCTTGGGTGGGTGCATCTGCACAAAGAAAAAGAAAACAATTCTAAAACACACAATAGAAAAAGACTAACAATAGTCTGGACTTCAAAGTTTAAAATTAGCTTGGCTACACAGCCTTAAGAAGGCGCCTCATGAGAAGGTGGGCTGTCAGTTCCCAAGGATGTTTTTTCTTGCTGTTCAAAGTCAGTAAGAAGAAAGACAAACTCAAGATGCTCTGCAGGGGTGCAGGTCACATGAGGCCCCATCACAAGAAAGTACCAGCCCAGCTTTGGGATGTCATCTGACTCATCACCCACTTTCTGCACCAGAAACTTCTCATGGCCTTGCTAAGGACTGACTGGTTTAGAGTGGTCTGCTATTAGAGAGTAAGAGGAGGCATCCAAGTCATCCCCCTAAATGTCCCCCAGTGCACCCATCTGTCCACCCCCCATCACTACTCTGCCCACCCCAGGCTCCTTGTGTCACCCCAGCAGCTCAGCAACCCTGAATAGTCTCCCTCCCCACGCCTGTTCTCCACATAGAACACAGCAGCCAAGGGGCTTTAAAAGCCCCAAGTCAGGCTGAAGAGACATCTCATAGTGTTTGTTTTGCAAGCATGAGGACCCGAGTTTGCGCCCATGTAAATAAGACAGGCATGGTTAAGAATACTGGCTATTCATGCAGAAGGCCTGGGTTTGAATCCCAGCACCCACATGGCAGCTAACAACTGTCTGTAACTCCAGTTCCAGGGGAATCCGACGGCCTCTTCTGTCCTCCGTGGGCACTGAACGACATGGGTGCACTTACCTACATGCAGGCAATACACACATACACATCAAAATAATAATTTTTTTAAATCTTTTTTTTCATTTTTATTTTATGTGTGTTTCACCTGCATGTATATAAATGCAGTGTCTGTGGAGGCCAGAAGATTGTGTCAGGTCCCCTAGAACAGAAGTTACAAACGGTTGTTAGCCACTGCATGGGTGCTGGGGATAGAACCTGGGTCGTCTGGAAGAGCAGTCAGTGCTCTTAACTGCTGAAACATCTCTCCAGTGCCCCCCCCACGCCCTTTTTGGTCTTTTTGAGATAGTTTCCCTGTGGCCCCAGCTGGCCTGGAACGTGCTATGTAGACCAGGCTGGCCTCGATCTCACAGAGATCTGCCTGCCTCTGCCTCTCAAGTGCTGGGATTAAAGGCCACCATGCCCTGCAAAGCCTACAGCACCCAGTATTCCCAGGCAAAATCCCATCTTAGTACTAACCAGGCCTGACCCGCTTAGCTTCAGAGATTGGGCACGTTCATGGTGGTACGGCTGTCCCCCGCTCCCCCCACCTCCTTTTTTTTTTTTTTTTTTTTTTTTTTTTTTTATATGCCCTGTAATCCCAGTGCCAGGGAGGCAGCACACATGTACCCACAACAAAACCCTCATTCAGATGTCTTGGCCTTTGCCTAAAGCTCTCACTAGTTCAGCTGGACATTAGAATAAAACCAGAACCCTAAGGGCCCCAGTTCCCAGTTCCCTGTGGAGTTCCCACAGGACCTGCCCCCACCTTCTCTCACTATCCTGGGAGCCCTCTAGGTATCCTTTGTGATGGTGTCTGTGGCATTATCCAATCAGCCTGCCTCACCGCCTGTGGGTGTGACAACTGTGGGTCCTGCTGCACTTGGCGGGTGTTCCTTGAGGCTCTTCACTTATGGGAGAGGGACTTCTGCCTGGGGGAGGAGGGGAACAGCAGGAGGAAAGTGGTATGTAAATAAGGCATCTCAGGACCCTCTGGTTGCAGGGCAGCCAGCTATGCATCACCAGGGGGCGCTGCAGGCACAGGTAAGGCCAGAAAAAGTCCAGCTCCTTCCTTCAGGAGCCTCAACTCCATCATCCAAGATTTGCCCAGCACTGCAAGCTGTCCCTGGGTGAGAGGCTCACAGAGCACAAACAGGGATTGGTCAAGGCGTGGTGCCTGTTCCTTTCCCATGAGAGTTGGGGATAGGATGCGGATGAAGTGAAGCCAGGGCGATAATCTGGGAATGCCCACGATCTCCATCTCCATGGCCCTCATCTTCATCACTCTGACCTCCGTCCAAGAGGGGTATGATTATTTATTCACTCATGTTCTGGATGAGAGAGAGAGAGAGAGACAGACAGACAGACAGACAGACCTTTGTTCCTTTTGTCCAGTCTGAACCAGTGGCACCTAGACCTGTGCCTGGCACAGAGCAGGCACTAACCATGTATCCGTAATGAATGGATGAGGACAATGAGATCAAGAAGGTCACTGACAAGGCAGGCAGAATCCGTGCCAGCAAGGCTATTGGCTCTGCTTGTGCTCCGGGGCCTCTGCCTTGGAGTCATCTCCTTCCAGCCTTACCTTTCTGTGTCCTGAGGCTGTATCCAGATCTCACAGGCTAAGCATCATGGGATCTGCTCCTTCTTGTCCAGCCCTGTGTATGCATCTTAAAAGGAGTGCTCATCCCACCAAGCTTTCCTGTGTCACTCAATAGCTCCTTTCTGCCCCACTGTATCAGCCAGAGCTCTCCAGAGAGGCAGATCCAAGAAGTGGACATAGTTACATGGGAGGGAATCACTGGGGAATGGGCTTGAGACTGGAGAGGCTGAGAAGCCAGACAGCCATTTGCAGACTGAGAGTGGTTCTAAGTCCAATGACATCAGCACCAGGGAAGCAGAGGGCGAGTATGCAGTGGTGCTCTCCACATGGGTGAGGAGTAGAGATCGAAAGAAGGGCTGGAACATGGCTCAGCAGTTAAGAGCACTGACTGTTCTTGAAGAGGACCTGGGTTCAGTTCCCAGTACCCACATGGCAGCTAACAACTGTCCACTCTGCTTCCAGGGGATCCAACACCCTCTTCTGGCTGCTAGGAGCACCAGCAGACTTGGCTGTCCTGACCCAACCAGGGGGCAAACACATATATCACATGTCACACATCACACATACCACACACAAATCATGCCACACATTACACCTACATTGCACAACATAACATACCACATATCTCACTACACATCATACACATGATAACACACATCACACTACACACTATATCATACCCACATTACACAGCACACTACACATCATATCTCCTCACATCACTCAAACATCACATGTCCCACCATCCTACACAGCACAACACACATCACACCCTATGGAATATAGCACACATCACATGCGCATATCACACACACCACAGTGGTGAAACATGGCAGATTTGGGCTCCATCCCTCATCCATCACTTGCTGTCCTCTGACCATCAGTCTCCCTCTCTGTAGAACAGGGTTCCCACAACTCACCTAGGGTTGTGGAGGAGTGGCCCCCTTGTGTCCAGGTGCACAGAACTTCACTGGCCACTGGCTTCATTGGTCTGTGTCCTGGGGTGGGAGGTGGAGGGAAGGAAGCAGGGAGCTGAATCCTGGGGTAGGACAGTCTACCTGTGAACTTTTCTTGCTGCATGTGCACCTGTGGGGCCTCCCAGAGAGAGGCCTGTCGTACAGATGGATGGCATGGGTGCATGCTAAGCTGGGCCTCCCCTTCATAAAGACCTGGCTCTTCTGGTTTCCCTCCAGACCTGCCAGCAAGGCTCAATAAGCTATTCTAAGCGGCCCGCTGTCCCTGGACACACTCAGGCCTTCTGTTTGCCCACGGCCAGCCTACAAGACTCTCATAATGCCTCCTTGTTCTCCTACTGCACAGCCGCCTGCTGCTCAAGGCCTGCCTGGGGAGGAGGCTGTGCCAGCTGGGGACAGGCTGCACTACACTGGCTTCCAGGAAGATGCTCACGCTGTGTGTGGCCAGAAGTTCATTTACAGAGGCCAGGCAGGGTCAGACAAGGAGGCTGAGATCAGAACTTGTCAGAAATTTGGGCAGCTGGGGACTGGAGGGATGGCTCAGCAGTTAAGAGCAATGGCTGCTCTTGCAGAGGACCCAGGTTCGATTCCTAGCACCCACGTAATGGCTAACAATCTTCCATAATTCCGGTTCTAGGGGATCCCAAGCCCTCTTCTGTCCTCGTGGGCACTGCACAACATGGGTGCACCGACCTACATTCAGGCAATATAGTCATACACATAAAATAAAAATAATTAATAAAATATTTTCTAAAAAAAATTTCAGATGTCACCTATCAAGCACTCATGCAATGAGATTGGTTTGGGGATTTTGCTTTGGGTTGGTATTGGGAATCAGATTTAAGCCTTGTGCATGCCAGGCAAGTACTCTACCCCGTGGCAGATCTGCTCCAGCATCTTCTAGATACAGGGAGGGCCCTGGGGCCTCAAGACAGCCAGGCTTCCAAGAAAGGAAGGGTGACCCGCAAGTGTTGGGTGGTGCTGCATAGAGGAGGGAACACAGCAGTGCCTGCTCCCTGAGCAGAGTGGCCGGGCAGTTGGGAGTGCAGCCCCCAAGAGAGGGGACTGTGCTTCCGCAGGTAGGGGAACCAAACAGGCAGCACCTGTCACAAACCACAGAGGAACAGAGGACACGGCACTGGCCCCAGGCATATGGAGCCTGGACTCCTTCTGCTTAGTCAAGAACCAGAGTCAGCAGTGGAAGAATGAGAGGACCAACTACTTCACTCAAAGGGGGTATTTCCCAGAGATATAACCATGAATTCTGGGTAACCCAAGGGAGGAAGGAGCTCTACATCTCTAGGGGTATGTAAGTTGAGCTGTGGAGACAGATTAGCATCTTGCCTGGAGAAGAAGCCTGCCAGATCCCTCCTGACTAGAGAATCTACAGGTCTGTGACTGAAAACTGCCTCACACACGCAGAAAGGTTTATCTGACAAGATCAGTATAATATAAATACAAATATGTACAAAGATAATCATTGTGGTGTTTTGCTGTAATAGGAGAAACTGTCTCAGAAACTCCACTTTTAGAAAATTACCCTACAGTCCACAGCCTGCATCCAGACACTTTGGCTAATGTCACTGTGATTCAGAAATAGAGGAAAATTAGAAACAATCTGAATGTTCATTTACATAGTGCTGCCTCTTCCCCTGTATACTCTGAGAAGAAATATTAGATTCTAAAATTAGATTGTTTCTGACTGATGGATTTAAAGCTAATTTCTGTTAGGTCTTCCTGTATTCTTTATGTTCTCCATATTGTCTACAGTAAACACGTAGGGATTTTTTTAAGCTTTGGGTAAATTTGATTATAATTTAAAGAAAAGTCTTTTGGGCAGGCATGCTGCGAGCCTCGGCAACTGTCTGGAGAAGGAGAACGGGGGGAGAAGGAGATAAGCCATGAAGTCATGCCAGGTTAGAGTGGGCGTGGAAGTCAGAGAGGCGCAGACTGGCAGTCACACGGAGGAAGGCATTAATGAGAGAGCAAGGGCAGACTCCAGAGAGCTACAAGTCTGGGACTCCGGCCATAAGCCTGTGACTCCGGCCGTAAGCACTGCCACACAGGATATTTTTTACTGTGGATTTTTTTCAAGGAGAAAAGGAATGATGGGATAAACAAAACCAAAAGCCCTCATTTTTGAACTCTGAGGATGATATTATTTTTAATTTTTAAAAATGTTTTATGTGTATGAGTGTTTGCCTGCATGTGTATATATATATATATATATATATATATATATATATATATATATATATATAACACAACACACATATATATATATATATATATATATATATATATATATATATATAGCACATGTGTGCAGTGCCTACGGAGGCCAGAAGAGGGCATTGGATCCCCTGGAACTGGAGTTAACAGACAGTTGTTAGCCACTATATGGGCTTGGGAACTGAACCTGGGTCCTCTGTAGGGCCGCTGAGTTGTCTCTCCAGCCCCTGAGAGTGATTTTAAAGCTGAAGTGTGGAGGTCCATCAAAGCACCCTTAGCTGCCTCTTCCTGCCATCCAGCTAGTGTTACACCAAAACAATCCGGCTTGTTTGGGGAAGAAAACCATTTTCGGTTTCTCCAGGAACAGCCACCGGCCCTGCTCTCCAAAGTGACTTCAACAGCCGGCACAGGATGTAGGCTCCACCCTTATCTGGGCACCCAAGTTGTCCCCCTCTGCGTCACCGTAGTCCCAAGCCACTTCTGCTGCTGCAGATAAAGGAATCTGCTAGGAGGAATCTGCCTTTGAACCTGCTTCCAAAACCAGCAAACCCTCTCAGGGTTGGGGGATGGGGACCCTTGTGTGAAATTTGTCAAGACTGTAGAACAGTGCTTTCCAGTTCTGTTTTCTGGGGGAACCACAGGGCTTGAGCCTCCAGGCCAGGCTGATATCAAGGCTACCTGCCATTGTGATCATTCATCTCTCATGGAAGCACAGAGCTTCCTAGCCACTCACTGAAGGTGTGCAAGGCCAGATGGACCACCCCTTGGCAGGACTCAGGAAGGAATTCGAGCCCACCTGTGAGGGACGGATGTGATGGTCTCAGGGCGGGAAGCCAAAGCTCGGAGGAAGACAGCACTAGCAGCGGCCCCTTACGGCCTGGCAGACACGACCTACTCAGGTCGGTTCTGCCTCCCCAGACTCTCCACTCCCTCTGGTTCAGCATGGGTGGTGTAGGATTCTGAGATGCCAAGATTGCCTGGAAGAAGGAGAGGACTCCTCAGCATGGGGCAGGCTGGACATTTGCGGGAGGAGAGAAGGGATCCTGGACTTCTCCAGTGACGGCAGGAATCTGCCAATCTTAGGCCATGCTCAGGACAGTTCATGCCGTCAGTGCCCTGTCCCATGAATTCACATAAACACCACCACTCACGTGTAGTAGGTTCCAAGTTTCAAGGAACAGAAGACCAGACTCTAAGGAGAAGGCCTGGTTAACACC
>NW_008355812.1:703315-735994 GCF_000622305.1 Nannospalax galili
ACAGAAGACCAGACTCTAAGGAGAAGGCCTGGTTAACACCCAGGTTCTAGCCCTTGCCCTGCTTGTTCTGACTATGTGGTCTTGCAGGGGCAGAGGGATGGCTCCACACTGTCACCTTCAGCAGCCTGAGGAATTCCCTTAGCTTCCAAGGACTGGGACTCAGGCAGACCTAGGATTCTTGTCTTCCACATAGAAAAGAATTTTCAGGATGAGCCAGTATGAAATGGAGTTACAGATTATTAAGAACAGAAAGAGGGGCTAGAGAGATGGCTCAGCGGTTAAGAGCACTGACAGCTCTTGCAGAGGACCCGGGTTTGATTCCCAGCACCCACATGGTAGCTACAAACCGTCCTTAACCCTAGTTCCAGAGGAATCCGAAACTATCTTCTGACCTCCGCGGCATTGCACAACACGGGTACACTCACATACATGCAGGCAGTACATTCATACACATAAAATAAAAATAATAAAATATTTTCTTAGAAAAAAACAGAAAGAAAGGAGGTAGGGGAAAGAGTGTGCTTCTCAGAAGAGTCAAAGTTTAGTAAAAGACATTTATTTATTTATTTATTTATTTGGGCTTTTTCTTTTTGGTCTTTTTGAGGTAAGGTCTCCCTGTAGCCCCAGCTGGCCTGGAACTCACTATGTAGACCAGGCTGGCCTCGAACTCACATGGATGCCTCAGAACGGCCTTTGTAAGCTGCCTGGTGCGGTAGCTGGGATCTGAACTCTGGTCCTCACGTTTGAGCAGCAAGTGCTCCTAAGCACTGAACGTCTCCCTGGCCGCATCTATGTTTCTTTTGGTAACAGACACCCTGATAGGTAGGAAGCACACTGTCCCCTTGATACTGAGCATCTTCTCATGAGCTGATTGGCCATTAGTGTGTCTTCTCTGTAGAGATGTCTGAGGCCTTGGCTCACTTCATTCCTCAGTTGTTGGGCTCTGTCATACATTCTGGGTTTAATCTTGCATCCACTCTGCTGTTGGCAGACACTTCCTCCCAGGGCACGGCTGCCCCATTCTGCTGATAGATGCTGTTCTTTGATGCACAAAAGCTTTGGATGCTGCTGGGCCATTTGTCCACTTGGGGGCACATCCAAGGGATCTGCTGAACCCAGTGCGTGGGATTCCTGGTTCTCTTCACAGAATTGCATAGTGCTACAGTTAGGCCTTGGATACATTTTGAGTCACTTTTATATATATTCTAAGACAAGGGTCCAAATTTAGTCCTTTTTTAATGTAAAATTTTTTATTTATCTATTATTATTTTTAATAGTTTATTTTTATTTTATGTGTATGAGTGTTATGCCTGCTTGTGTGCAAGTGCACCCATGTTGTGCAATGCTTGTGGAGATCAGAAGGCTTCTGGTCCACCCGCTGCATGCCTCCCTGGGCCTCCCTTCACAGGTTTTCTCTGCACCCAGAAGGGTTGGTTGGGGCAAAAAAGTATGAAAACAAATTCTTCAAAATGACACTTAAAAAGAACTTTAACATTACCCATACTCTTTTTTTTTTTTTTTGCATGTGTATGTGTATGGTTGTGTGGTATGTGTGTGACTGGATACATGTTCACATGTGTGGACCCATGTATATGTGCCACTGCACATACCAGAGAGCTCATGGAGACCCAAGGCTCAATTGAATGCAGAGATTGCCAATACCACATGGCTACTCTCATTAGCTAGCTTGCTCTGGAGCTCCCCGGTCTTCCCCTCCTGAGGCTGGAATTACAGGCAGACCAACACCCCCACCTGGCACTTATGTGGGTTCTAAGAATACAAACTCTGGTCCATGCTCTTGCATAGCAAGTGCTTTATCCACTGAGCCATCTTCAAACCCTTATCCATGCTTTTACTGGAAAAACATATTTATAGGAACCCTCTTGACCAAACATTTGACTTGTGAAAAGGTATTTCACAATATCTATAGATCAGGGGCTCACACATCTGCAGGACTGTGCTCAGCCCTGATGGATGCACCTGCGTATGTCAGTTAGGAGGGAGGCTCCTGTTAAAAGTCGCAGGGTGATATAAAGGACATGAAAGATACAAGTGAAAATCCCAGGGAGCACAATTATGCACTCACTGCATTCAAACTCTATTAAAGAAGCGTGGCAGAGTGCCGCCAAACGACCCAGCAGCAGGAAAACGGAGTCTGGCGTTTTTTGATGAAAGATCCTATGAAAGTGGGTCCACAAATAGCTATAATACTGGGCATGATACAATCACATCAATGTGTTGATAGTGACTGTCTTTCACTTGTACAATGAGTCATTTTTCTTTTTCTTTTTGGTCTTTTTTGAGGCAGGGTCTCCCTGTAGTCCCAGCTGTCCTGGAACTCGCTATGTAGACCAGGCTGGCCTCGAACTCACAGAGATACGCCTGCCTCTGCCTCCCGAGTGTTGGGATTAATATTTATTTTTTAAATATTTTTTAATTTATTATTTTTATTTTATGTGTATGCGTGTATTGCCTGCATGTAGGTAAGTGCACCCGTGTTGTGCAATGCCCTCGGAGGACAGAAGAGGCCATCGGATCCCCTGGAACTGGAGTTACGGACAGTTGTTAGCTGCCATGTGGGTGCTGGGATCTGAACCCGGGTCTTCTGCAAGAACAACCAGTGTTCTTAACCACTGAGCCATCTCTCCAGCCCCAGCACTATTTATTTTTAGCAGGCACGTAAAACCACACCTATTATTATGGGATGTTTTGATACATATCTATCGTGCAGTGATTAAATCAGATGGAGCCTCTTCATCTACTCAAACATTTACCGCATCTCACAGTCGAAGTTCTCAGGATCCTTTCTTCCAGTGTTTTGAAATACACAGTGTTATTACTATCTGCAACCAGGAATACCCCAGAACATCTCGCTCCTAACTGTGACTTAGTATTGAGCTTGTAAGAAACAACTCATTGAGTTGATCAATTTCTCTGTCACCTTCCCATCACCCCAGTGGCAGCCTCATTTCCAGATGCCTGGCCCTTGAACCTGGCTGGGAACCATGCCATGTAATCGACAACTGCCCTTTCCTGTTATTCTGAGTCAGCAGCCGGAACAAGACACACAGGAGACATCAGCGAGACTCCTTCATGACTCAGTGGGCCTCACTCCCCAAGCTCAGGCCCCTGGCTAGTGCCTCCTCCCTTATCATCCCCTGCGCAAAGCCGCCTCAAGAGAGTAGGAGCTGAAAGGGGAACCTGCTGAAGATGGACAAGAGGGCCGGTTGGCCAGTTCCCACAGGCGGGGCCACTGTCTCCATGCCATGCAGATTCCTTGAAAACACCTTGGCAATGAAAACTCCCCTGAAATGTGAACACCACTGTCACAGCCAAGCAAGGTCACGGTTCCTCAGCCCATGACAGCACTGAAGGGAGCCCAGGCTTCACCCTGGGCAGAATATCCTGTCTGAGCCTTCACTTCCTGTGTGGAGCCCAGGCCCTTCTAGTCTGCCCTGAACTCTGATGAAGCCCCCAGGCACCTCAAGACCTGAGGAGGGGCCCAATACTGTGTACTCTGAGGGTCCCCTGCAGAGCGGGCGGCAGGCACCCCCCCTGCCACTGCCCTGTGAGACCCCTTCTGTCTTTGCTTGCTCTTAAGTCCTGCTCTGCTTTCCAGGGTAACCGGGAATAGACTTTTAGTTTCCAACATGAAAACCAGACATTACACCAGGGCCAGTGAGGACCCACGGGTGCCAAGGTGCCCATGGACCCAGAAGCCCTGGTGTTAAGAGTTCTCTGGGAGGTTTGGCTTTCTTCAGAAAAGGGACATGGGACGCTGCCGAGGGACAGTTGCCAGCTGACGTCACGTAAAGGAATGAGTGGAGGGTGGGGGAGATCAACCCTGGAGCTCAGGATGTGCAGCCCCTACAGAGAGACTCTGTCCTATGGAAGCTCTAGAATGTTCTAGGGCCACACCGTGCTTTAAACCTGAGTTGCTGACACCCCAAGGGACCAAAGTTCTGGGTGTGGTTGGCTGTGGGCTGGGTCTGTGCTTGCTTCACCAGCTAACTGGACCCTGGGTCACAGTTGGTCAAATGTGCACTTGCATAAGTGTTGGCCGGCATGTCTCTCCTGCCCCCACCCACCCTGGCTTACACGTGTGCAGCAGTGAGATGTGGCTTGTGTAGGGTGTTTGCTCACATTTCAGTCAGTCCCAGACCCAGAGCCCAAGGTGTCCATGCCAAGCTGCTCTGTGCAGGCACCTCCCACAAGTTCACCCCTCTCTATAATCCACCCTCTCTGCTCCCCCAGTCTCTCCCTCCAAGGTTCCCCGTCGCTTTCTGTCTCTGTTCCTGCCGCTGTGGCCTTTCCATCTCCAGCTCGCCCTCTCTGTCTCCCTGTCTCTCACTCACCTCCCTCTCAGGCAATGCTGGCCCTGGTCCTGCCAGGCCTTCCTGGTAGACACATCCTCTCTGTCCATGCTCCTATTGCAGTGAGGAGGCCTCTGGGAAGCTTTCTCTCCTGTCAGTGACATAGACTGCTGTCACTTCCTTTTATGGGGACTTAATGGGTCCACTCAGGAGACAGAGCTATAGCAGGGTGTGGGGACAGACGTGATAATTAGAGAGTGTGCCAGCATGGCTGGCACCAGGGTACCAGGCATAAATGAAAAAGGGGCCTCTGCGTGGGCCCTGGGGCATGTCCCAGGGTAGCCCCCATGAGCAGATGTGGCCTGGCTACTAAGCATGTCACTCTCAGGCCACATGGAGTAGCTGTGGACAGACTGGACAGGTGCAGGTGTGGCCGAGGGAGGGTGGGTGACCCAAGCCACCTGGCCCAGGAGCCAATGGGGCTGTCCATCACTGGGACATCAAGCATTCCCACACTCTTTGTTGCTCCTGAAGGCCCTGACTTTGTCATTTCCCACAGTCAGGCTCTCTCCCTAAGAACAATCCAGAACTTGCCATAGGGGAACATGGCGCTCTTTACCCGCACCTTGCTGTGAAGACTTCAGAAGAGGTGCAAGGGGCAGAAGCAGCCAGGGCCCCTCCAAGGTCCAGCTTCCTGGGCACAGCCTTGCCCAAACCCCTCCCCACCTGACCCAGAGCCCCAGCCCTCATACTTGTGTTTCTGCCCATCTTGGTGGCACTTGTTAGATGTGTCTGCCACCTCCCTCCGGTGATCTTGGCTTCTGAGACCCCAGCATCCAGCGTAGGCAGCGGCAGAGCACCTCTTAGGTGGTAGGACTCATGTGCTGTGAAGGGCTTTGAGAAGGACCTTGAGGCTGCCTCCTGCCAGTGGACTCCAGGGAGATCAGTGTCAGGGCAGGATGGCTTCATTAGACTAGGGAGTGGCCTGCCCTTGGCCCCTGAGGATGTTGCCCATGGCTGCCCAGTAGACCCTGTATGGTCCTACCCTCCCATGCAGTGGCCCTTTCCCCAGGACTGGCTGCCCCAGAGCCCAAGGACTCCTCAGTTCTAAAAATTTACAGATGGAGAAACTGAGGCTCCATAAAGGGATTTTCCCAGATTCCCAGTTACTATAAACAGAACTGGGAATTCAAATCTCTGGCTCCCGTACCACACCCCAATCTAGCAGTTCCCCTCTGGCCCATCCTGATGATGGGACAGTGATAGCAGCAGGTCCTTGCAGATGAGCCGTGGCTGCCAAATGCATGTTCTCCACCCAGCATTATTTCCTCAGATGCTTCCAAAGGTTTGGTGAGGCAAGAATTCTTATCCCCATCATCAGGTAGGGAAACTGAGCCTCAGAGCCAGTCCAACTCGTGCCCAGGGACTGCTTCCTTGGCAGCTGAGCAGGGACAGAGCTGTCACTCAACATGAATGCTGTGGTTGCAGGTCTGGCCTGCAAACTTGCTGGGTGGCCTGGTCTTCAGAGGAAAGTGACAGCTCCGGTCCAACCAGACCCCTCCCGCCACTCTGCTGGAACCACTGAGGAGCTCTCTCTAGTGTCCTTCCAGAGTTCTCCCACTCTGACCTGTTTTCCTGGCAGCTGTGACTCAGGGTGGGTTGGCCCAGCCTTGGGTATCTGGCCAAAGCTAAGGTGGCTGTGGGGTCAGATGAAATGCAGCGTCCACCCCCCCCCTTCCTCCCTGCCTTTGCTCCTGCTGACCCCTCCACTGCTGAGGACGCCTTCTCCCAAACTCCCACCCACCTGTCAGCCATTGAGGGGCACCTCTCCAGCTAGCCCTCAGCTCCCCAGACAGGCAAGCTCCCACTACGCCATCCCTTTCTCTTCTCTGACCATCCAACAGCACAGGGGTCCCCAGCTCTGTCCAGGGGTTCAACTTCCCCTTTTGTTCAGCCAAAAAGGTTTTCAGATTGGGCAAGTGGGGGCATGGACCCTGACTTGGGCATATATACCAGGCAGAGGGAAGAGAGGGGAGATCTGGGGAGGGCCAAACTGTGGGCTCCACAGCCCCACCCCCAAGCTGGGGAGGATGCCCAGATGCCACCAGCTAGCAGAAGTCACAGACTCTGCTGAGACAGGCCCTTGGTAGCTGGCTCTCCCAAGCAGCTCTGCCGAGCCCCAAGAAGTCCTGGTTTTATTTTGCCAGCAGATGTCACGTGGACTCTGAATGGGACACGGCTTGCTCACTTTCTTCTCTGGGTAGCTGTGCTGGGAGGGAGGAGATGGGCACAGAGGAGTTAAGAAATTTGTCCAGGGTCCCAGTGGGAGCACACAGCAAACCCAGGTTGGAATTCTCACCATCTGCTGCCATAGTCCATGCTCTGTGCACAGGTGCCTCCTTCATCGGGAACCCTCTGCATGGCCCAGAGGAACTGCTCCCACCTGGAAGGAGAACTAGAGCATGAAGGGCTGGTGTGGGGAAAGATCTCTTGGGCCAACCCCACCACCACTACTACCCGGCTGTGTGACCTTAGACAAGTTGCTTAACCTCTCTGAGCCTCAGAAGCTCCATTCTAATACAGGGATAGTAGCAGTAACCACACACTGGGCCTTTTCTAAGCACAATTTATAATGCCAGGCAGTCTCCTTCTATGACTGAGGAAAGCAGGGACCACAAGGACAGACAATTCCTGCCTCACTGGGAGGTGGTAAGCAACACTGCAAACAGGAGTATAGAAGCTCCATCCACACCATAGCCAGGGCAAACACCGTGTGCTCCCTCGGAGCTGGCTCCTTGACTGCTCCCCTGGGCACTGCTCTCTGAGGCTGAAGGATGGTGAGGATCTGGAGGTGAAAGGGTGCCAGGTAGAAGACAGGACATGAGGGGCTGGAGAGATGGCGGTTAAGCGCACTGGCTGTTCTTGCGGAGGACCTGTGTTGGATTCCCAGCACCCACATCGTGGCTAACAACCACACATAACTCCAGTTCCAGGGGATCCCACACCCTCTTCTGATCTCCCTGGACATTGCACAACACAGGTGCACTTATGCAGGCAATACACTCATACACGTAAAATAAAAATAATGAATAAGTTTTTTTTTTGGTCTTTTTGAGATGGTCTCCCTGTAGCCCCAGCTGTCTTGGAACTCACTATGTAGACCAGGCTGGCCTTGAACCCACAGAGATCTGCCTGCCTCTGCCACCATGCCCGGCTATGAATAAGTTTTTAAATATTTTTTTTATTATTTTTATTTTATGTGTACTAGTGTATTGCCTGCATGTATGTGAGTGTACCCATGTTATGCAATGCTGTGGAGGTCAGAAAAGGGCTTCAGACTCCCCTGGAACTGGAGTTAAGGATGGTTCAGAGCCGCCATGTGGGTGCTGGGAATCGAGCCCAGGTCCTCTGCAAGAGCAGTCAGTGCTCTTAACCGCTGAGCCATGTCTCCAGCCCCAGGAATTTTTTTTTAAAGGCAAACATGAGCAAATCGGGGCGGGAGGGGCAGGTGGGCAGCACCAGGAGAACTGTGTGGCCCAGGCTTAAATGCCCCTGCTGGAGGCCTGGGGTTGGAAGGCTTGATTTCATTATACCAGCAGGTATCATTCCAACTCAGGGGCAGGCCCAGCTCACTCTCTCCTGTCAGAAGCTAGGAGGAGGAAATGGGCTCAGAGAGGTTGCTGGGGCAGGAAGGGGTGACACATGGTAGTGCCAGGCATGTCCCAAGGTAAAAGTATACTCTGTCTCACAGCTTCTGTGAGAGTTCTGAGTTCCTGACATGAACAGGGTTCAGGTTTACCTGCCAGCTGGGCCCAAGGAGGAGGTTCTGAGCTGAGAACATCAGATTTGCCGTCTGAAAGTAAGAGAGGCACTTGTTTACCTTAAGAGTAAAAATCGAGGGACTGGAGAGCTGGCTCGGTTAAGAGCACTGACTGCTCTTCCAAAGGATCCAATTTGGTTCCCAGCATCCACGTGATGGCAAACAATCTGTAACTCCAGTTCTAGGAGATCTGATGCCTTCCAGCCTCTGCAAGCTTTGCACACAGGTGGTGCAGTTACATACATGCAGGCAAAGCACTCATACACATAAAATACAAAGAAAAAAAAAAAAAAAAGAGTAAAAATAGAAGCCAGATGGTGGCACATGCCTGTCATTCCAGAGCTCTGGAGGCTGAGGTGGGAGGGTGGCAGCAAATTCGAGGACAGTCTGGTCAACAAAGGGAGTTCCAGGCCAGCCAGGGCTACATAGTAAGACACAAAAACAAGAGGGCTGGGTGTGGTGGTGCACACCTTTAATCCCAGAAGCAGGAGGCAGGAGGTGCACGCCTTTAATCCCAGCACTCAGATGCAGAGGCAGGAGGATCTCTGTGAGTGTAAGGCCAGCTGTGGCTATAGGAAGACCCCGTCTCAAGAAACCAAACCCCAAACAGTGAAAACGCTGGAAAAACAGCCTTCCACAGGGTTTGGTTTCCTAAACTGGTTCAGATCTAGTTATTCTTGGAATTTCACCTTCGGCCCTTTTTATGTGTTTAGCTTCTGACTCTAGAATGACGCTTGCAGTGTCTGATTGTAAAAACAGGTCGATGACTGAAATGTGAAGCACAGAAAGTCCTGGGGGAAAAGAAAAGCGAAAGGCACCACAGTCTCCAGCCCAGCACGAAGTCCACACAGCTCCAGTCTGCAGCTTAGACCGGGGGTGTGGAACTTGGGTCAGGCTCAGGCTGCCCGGCTTCAAGTCCTCCTCTCCAGGTATTTCCTTAGCTAATGCTCTGGCCTCTGATTCCTGTCAGTGGAACAGATCACAGGAGACTCACCTCAGCTACTAGAGAGGCCAGAGAATGAACAGAAAGCACCACCATGAACAGATTAAACCACGGAAAGTGCCTACAACAGGACACTCAACAGCTCACACATGGATTAGAACCATGTGCTGGATAAGGACTGTTATGTCCATAAGCCTTAAGCTTCTGACTTTTATCATCCCGGGGAAACTGAGAAAGGCTGAAAGTCAGCGGGTGTGGTGGTGCATGCCTTAAATCCCAGGACTCGGGAGGCAGAGACAGGTGGATCTCTGTGAGTTCAAGGCCAGCCTGGTCTACATAGCCAGTTCCAGGCCAGGTGGGGCTACAGGCTGAAAGTCAGCCACCCTGCTCCCACCAGCAGCAGGAATGGATGAGTGAGGCAGAGGACACCTGTTGTTAGAGTATCAATAAGCCCCATAAACTGAACTGGTCCAGACTATAGAATTGTCTAGTCTATCTGTTGGAGGACCTACCTTTCCAGTCTCACTGGTCAATCACCTGGTGATAGAACCACTCCCAGGAAGGCAGGGTCACCTTAAGTTATGCTAAACAGATGGGCGGAATACCTAGTGTGTTAATAAGGTAGCAAATATTTCTGCCTGGAACGAGTTCAGATCCCCGCAGAACTTTCAGACCAGCCACAGCCTTGTAGGTCTCAATAAATCTGTCCGCTTTCCTGAATTCTTCAGGAAAGCGTAATTTCTCGTTTTCTTCTTTATGCTTTTCTTACTAAACGTGCTTTCTTTGAGGCTTTGGGCTGCCCCTACCATCTTGTGTTTCTTCACCTTTTCTCTAAAGCTTCCTTCTCCCAGCGATGTGGCTGTGAATCAGCCACATGTCTGACCTCCATGTGGCTGCCAGTCAGCCATGTGTCTGACCTCCACGCAGGCTCTAACCCGGCACGGCTCCAGGGCTTTCTTTCCTTCTTCCCACTATTCACCTCCTCAGGGCAGCTGCCAAGATGACCAGCTCGCCTGCCCTGAGGATTTTTCTTTAAGATTCTAATAAAATCGTAGAAGCTTCTGTTTGGGTCCATTCTTAAATTCTTTTATGAATGAGACTAAGAACCCTCTAGGGGATCCTCCTTCTCCCCGTTTCAAGATCTTAGGCAGTGATGGAAAGGGGCAACGTACCAGCCTTAGAAACAGGCTCAGTAAGAAAAGCAGAGGCCATGCACGGCACTGTGTGGCAGCGCCTGCCACAACGTCATGGAGACCAAAGCAGCTTGGCAGCTTCTAGGGACAGGAGGGGAGGACCCAAGTGGCTGTGGGGTGGGGTGGGGTGGGGCCCAGCTATAGAGTGCTTGGCAGGCATGCATAAGGCCCTGGGTTCCATCTGCAGCATCACAAAAATAAAAATAATAGGTGTGGGTGTCCTTTGGGGAGGTGAACATGTTTGGGAAGCCCAACTCCCAATGGCTAAATCATGTACTGTCAATTATTCTTTTATTTTAATTTGTTTTTTTCTTTTTGATTTTTTTTTCTGTCAGTTTTTACCACAAAATTTTTTTTTTGTTAACGAGGTCTCAATAAGAAGCCCAGGCTGGCCTCAAACTCACTGTGATCCTCCTGCCTCTGCCTCCTTAGTGTTGGGGTTATAGCACGCTCCACCATGCCCAGATTAACTTTGTTTGTTGAGATATGGTCTTATTACTCATCCCAGGCTGGCCTGGCTGAAAACTCACAGAGATCCTCCTGCCTCTACCTCCTGAGTGCTGGAATTAAGGGTGTGCACCACCACACCTGACTTTAACTTTGATTTATAAAAAGAAAAGGAGCATCCTAGCACTGGGGAGGCAGAGGCAGGTGTATCCCTGTGAGATCAAGGACATCCTGGTCTACAGTGAGTTCCAGGCCAGCTGGGACTATGGGGAGACCCTGTCTCAAAAAAAAAAAGAAAGTTTGAGTCACTTGCCTGGGCTCAGGGTCACACAGGCAGTGACAGAGGGGCTGTGGTGACCCACCCCCCTTGTTGGGCCCAGGACAGGCTGAGGGGACAGCCCTCTGGTAGTGTGCTCCCTTCATTATACTCTACCTCCATGGGTGAGTCATCAGGTCAAAGGTCACCAGGTCAAAGGTGCCCACAGGACCTGCAGCCCCTTCAGGGACTGAGCCTCGCCCACATGGGCACCTGGGTGGCCGGGGGTCAGCACTGCGTGTGACAGTTCAGGGTGGCTACCCCAGGGTCCCAAGGGCAGAGGCTGGGCCAACCTTTGGCCTGTGATTTCCACAGCTGCCTCCTGCCTGCCTGGTTATATTTAATCCTTCATGTCTTCAGAAACCAGGACTCAGCACAGTCTCCCTCTGGCTCCAGAGCCCTGTGGAGCCCATCACAACACAGAATGGCCTCAGCTGGCCTCACAGCCATCACACCTAGCTTTGCTCCTCTGAGTCTCATTTCCCACTTCTAACAACAGACGTAACAACCATTCCACCACAGGGAAGTTTAGAAGGCAGGAGGGGTGTGAGGTGCCTGGCACAGAGCTAGGCATGCTGGGAAAAGGCACCCGGGACTATTGTCACCCTCAGGCCCCTCAGCCCCCTGGCAGCTTCTGTGGTTTCTACAGAAGTCACCAGTGGATTAGAGACATGTCAAGGTCCACGGCTCAGGGAAGAAGAGACGCAGTGTGACCACTCAGCAGGCAGCCACTGGTGTCACCTGTTTGGGCTCCTGCTGACCGACGTGCTTCCACACGCTGGAGCGCTTCCGGAAAAGACTACACAGAGAGACCGAGGACAGCATCCTGCTCCTTCCGAAAAAGGCAGAGAAAGAGATTTTTCTGTTGAGAATTTCACTGTGCACATGTACTGCCTTTATAGTATATCGTCATTTAAAATGCAATTGAAGTCTAAAAACTCTAACTTCTATGACTTCTCAATGGAATGGAGGAGAACCATGGTCTCTGGCCTCGCCTTTTCCAGGAAGCCTCCCCTAACCACCCTGGCACATACTTCTCCCCGCTGAGGGGCTCACACTGCCGGACTCTGTTTCCCTGTTGGCTTTTCCATGAAGCTTAGAAGTAGGAGGGCCTGCAGGGAAGGGCCTGGCTGACTCATCCCTGATTCCCACTAATTGAAGGGATAAGGTTCAGAGACGTTCAGCCAGCTGCCTGAGATCACATGGCAAGTGGATGCTAACTCCCTAGGATAGCACCCTTCCACTCTGAGACCTCCTGGATACTGTCCAGATGGCCTCTAGCCACTGCACAGATGTGACACTTAGGGGTGAAGAGGAAAGGTCCTTTGGGCCCCCAGAGGCAGCTGGAGGCACCCGTGTCTAAAATGCTAGACAGCTCCCCAAGTAGAGCTGATGAGAAAAACCACAAAACACATGTGGCTTGCCCTCTCATGCCTCCTTGTCTGATACTGAGGGTGCAACCTCCCAAACTCAGGTACAAACATTTCTAATGCTGGCAGAGTCCTCTAAGCAAAGAGCAGCTGCTGCCACCACTGAAGAGGCCCAGTAAGGCAGTTCTACAAACCCATCCTGCAGATGAGAAAACTGAGGGTCAGAGATGGAGAGCACCTTACCCAAGATCTCATGGATATCAGTCCAAGAACAAAGTCTCGGCCCTTCAGAGCCTAGAATCTCTACATACTGACAGGGCTTCGGGTCTGCCTGGCTGGTTTTACAGTGGCTCTGAATTCCCAGGGACTCATGAGAATTAAGTGTCTGAGCGTAAGGAAGGACTTCAAGCCAGTGCCTGGCATAGGTAGATAGGAATGCCTATGTTGGTGGCTGATGATGCTTGCCCAGAAAGGGATAGGGGTGTCTCTCTTTGGTGGCCTTACCAACATATGCCATCTCCCCTCTGGAACCTTCAGTACCTGCTACACACGTACACACACACCCCAGGCAACAAGAATTGGGACAAGGCTCCAGTGCTACCTGGGGTTGGAGTATGGCTTCTGTGAACCCCACTGACCTCAGGGGCAGTATCCTGCCTGACTCCAGCCTGTAGCCCCACTGGCCTGACAGCCTGCCTGCTGGAAGGTCTGAGGCCAGCCAGTGGTCAGCCAGAACCACAGGGCGCCAGCACATCAGCCTTCTAGCTAATTGTTTTCTATGACCAGTCTGCCAGCAGCAAACTGCATCCATGGCTTAAAACAAACTCAAATTTTGCTCCTGAAATGAAGGGACTTGGGGAGAATGAGCTCTTGATTTTCTTTGGAAGAAATATCTTGAGCATTCTCATCTTCAAACTCTTTCATCACACAAGCCTCAAACTTTTGGTGGCAGGCGGAGGTTGGGGGAACTTCATAATTTATAGCTGTCTGGCTAAGACCTTCAGCACATCTCTCTCTGGCCACTGCATCAACCTCCTGCCTATTCCTCCCTCTTATCTTCCTCCTAACCCTCCAAAGCCTTGCCTCAAGTTTCTCTGAGGACACCACATAGCCTAAGGATCACATCCTACCCCGGGTGAGGCATTCGGAGCCAGGGCCTGGTGCTCTCTGGTCCCACCTGGGCCTTCAGCCCCACTCCCTACCTTGCACCACACACTGGCAGGCTCAGTTGAATGAGGGACCTAGAATGCTGTAAATAAGTGTCATGTGTGTTCAGTGTTTGTGTCCCACCCCCTGGTGCCACACACATCCCGTCTTTCAGGCTTTGGGCCTTCATGAACAGAGTTTGAAAAACGGAAGGGCAGCTGAAGACAGCGTGGGGCCTGGGAGACCAGGTCAGATGTGTGACCTGGGAAGAGTGTTTTCTGTCTCCAGGCTCCAGGGTCTCATTTGCAAAGTGAGGATCTGGGATTATTGATCGGTAGTGCTCAGTGTTCCTTAGGTTCCACATCTGTGCCCTTCCCTGTCCCCGAGGGCAAAGGCTCCACATCACTGTCCGACAGTCCGTGGGCAGGATCCCATACATGCCCTGCAACTCAGGTCGCTTTCTTATTTTCCACCCCGTTCCTCCCTCAGAACAGGGAACCTGGTCACCTCCAGCCTTCAGCTCTGACCTGTGCCTCTGAGGAGAGGTGATGGCTGGCAGACTGAACCACAGGGCTGTGGTTGTCACCCTGTGGCTCCTGGAGTTCCCTCCTTCCCACCTTGAATAGCACAGAGACTGCAGAAGTGATGCACACCTGTAATCCCAGCACTTGGGAGGTAGAGGCTGGAGGGTCAGAAGTTCAAGGTCATCCTTAACTATATAGAGAGTATGAAGCCAGTCTGTGTGATACACAATACCATGTCTCTAAATAAATAAGTTCATACATAAATTATACCCCAGAGAGCAGCTGTATGCCCCTCCCACCACATGAGGACACAGTGGGAGATGCCTTCTACGACAGAAAATGGGACTTTGAAGATGCCAAGTATACCGGCACCTTGTCCTTGAACTTCCAGCCCCCAGTGCTGTGGGAATAGATGTCTAGATTTCTCAGTCCCCAGTCAATGGCCTCCTAGGACAGAGTTCCAGCCTCTATAAAACCAAGGCAAGGCGGGTATCTTCCTCAGGACACTCCATGAGGACTTCAAGGGCACACACAAGGAAGGCTTGGAGTTAGCCTGGTGCTGTGCCCTGACCACCACAGGGCTGACCCTTGCCCTTCCCTGCTTCTCTATCCTGCCCTCCTGGTCCACAGCCTCTTCTCCCTCCCACAGGCACAGCCCTCCTTCCGACCCCAAACATGCTGAGTTGAACATGTGCTCCAAGCATGGGAGAGTGCTGAGCAAGCTCGCCTGGGAACACACCGTGCACCCAAGTCATCTGGCATCACCGGAAGCTGTCCGCTCAAGGGGTGCAGGTGTTGAAGATGACGTGACGTGCCAGCGACTTCCCCACGTGTGCTGAGGGCTGTGAAGCAAAGTTCCAGGCAAGGGGAATGCGAAGCGGAGGCTCCACGGAAAGAAAGCGGGTCAATGTGTTGGGTGGAGGTGAGAGGCTGGGCTGAGCAAGGACAAGATGGGGACAGACACACTGAGTGACACGGCAGTACAGAAGAGCTGTGTCCTCAGCCAGCAGAGCCTGACCACAGTCACTCTGCAGACACCCTTCAACGCTCATGTCACCTTAATAGTAAAGCAAAATAAATAAGCAAGATAAGTAACTAAGAGAGAAAAAGCCAGTCTGCGTCTATGTATATGAAATTCAAATCAGGCAAAGTCAGATGTAATATATGGGACAGGATCAGAACAGAGATTGCTTTTGGAGGGGAGAGGAGGTTGCAGGTTTGGGATTCTAAAGAACATTACAGGGGATGAGTTCCATCTCTTGACTGGAGGTGTGGTTCTAAGAGCTGATGAATTTATCAAAACTGATCAAACTCATAAGCTGTTTTTTATCTAGTATAACTATTCACAAAAAGGAGGCATGAGGGAGGAAGGACGGAAGAAGGAAAATCGGAAAGAAGGGAGGGAGGGAGGGAGGGAGGGAGGGAGGAAGAAAGAACGAAGGAAGAGGCAGTGACGACAGGAGATGAAGCCCAGGGCTCAGGGCCTCGGACAGGTTGTTCCATCTTTGAACTTCTCTACTCATAAAACTGAACAATCACTGGGGCTGGAGAGATGGCTCAGCAGTTAAGAACACTGGCTGTTCTTGCAGAAGACCCAGGTTCGAGTCCCAGCACCCACATGGCAGCTAACAACTGTCTGTAACTCCAGTCCCAGGGGATCCGACAGCCTCTTCTGTCTTCTGCGGGCACTGCACGACACGGGCGCACTTGCCTACATATAGGCAATACACGCATACACATAAAAAAATTAAAATTAAATAAAAAAATAAAACCAAACAATCACTTGATCTTATGGATGCACTATGAGCCTTGGACGCACTGAGCCTTGAAATCTCCGCACACTGTCTCTGGTGGGCAGGCACTTGGTCATTGGTCCCTTCCCTTGATTGCTCTCTGGCAGTGTCACCTTTGTCCATGAAATGAAATGAGGGTTAGGGGCCAATGGCAGCTAGGAGGCCTTTGTTGGCTCTAGGAGAACACTGCCCATGACTGGCCTCCACACCCTATTTCTGCCTGGCTCAGGCCAATCTATATGTGTGTGCAGATGTATGTGTATACAGGTGTGCATTTATCTATGTGTGTAGGCCAGAGGATGCTGGCCTAAACTGTTCTCTCTCTCTCTCTCTCTCTCTCTCTCTCTCTCTCTCTCTCTTTTTGCAGTAGGGTGTCTCACTGATCCTGGAGCTCACTGATTCAGCAAGAATGCCTGGCCAGGAAGCCCCAGTGATCCTCCTGTCTCTGCTCCCCACCCTTCTTCCCCTCCAGGGGGGAAGGACTGAGATTACAGGCACAGACTGATGCCCTGGCTTTTACATTGGTACTGAGACATCTCCCCAGGCCTCAGGCTAATCTGTACAACGCCCTTGTGTTTACTTTCTAAAGTGCACATTATATTATTCTAGGCCATTGTGCGGAGCTGTGTCTGCTGCTGTCACTTGCCCAGCTCATCTCTCCTAGGGGGCCTGGCTCAGGACTCTCCGCCCCTCTCAGAGTCCCTCTCACAGCTTCCATGTGCCGGAGCGGGCCTTGAGCAACAGTGAATACAGCCATCTCTTAAATGCCTTTTACAATCCCTGGGGACATGCACAGATCTAGACATTAATAACTGAGCTAAGGGACCAGAGTCACCATGACACCTCTTCCTGGTGTCAGCCAGGCTCCTTCCAAGCACAGGGAGAATGATGTGAAGGAATAGGCTTTCGGGACTGGCTGGACCGTTCTGGAATCTGCAGGCCTTCAAGCTGTGGACTATGAGGCAGGAGGTTTTCTTCCTTAGGGAAGTCTTTCTGGGGAAGTCTCGGCTTCCCACCTGTCTTAGTTTGTTTCTCCATTGCTATGACAAAACACTCTGATCAATACCAACCTGGGGAGGAAAGGGTTTATTTGTCTTACATATCCCGGGTCACAGTTCATCTGGGAGCCCAAGGTAGGAACTCAGGGCAGGAACCTAGAGGCAGGAGCTGGAGCACAGGCCATGGAGGAACGCTGCTTACTGGCTTGTTCCCCGGACCCTGCTCAGCCGGCTTTCTTCTCCAACACAAGGCCACCTGCCCAGGGGTGGCACCACCCACAGTGGGCTGGGCCCTCCCACATCACTCATCAAGAAGATGCCCCTCAGATATGGCCACAGGCCAGTGCAATAGAGGAAATTCCCCAATTGAGGCTCCCTCAACCCAGGTGTGTCAAGTTGACACTAAAGCTATCCAGCATACCACCTCAGGCCTTCCACTCTGTTGAGGAAGCCTACAAGGGCAATCTTCTTTGCTTAGTCAATAAACAATGGCTGCAAGCCACATCACAGAGAACCATCACAGCAACACCTACTGTAGCAGGTGAGTAGGCCAGGCTATAACCTAAGTCAGGCTGCAGCCTGGCCAGGTTGACACACAGACCAACCTGCCCCTCCTACGAGGGGATCTTTATCTCCCTCTGAAGTTCCTGATGGAGCAGTTTCTCTAGGGTGCACAGTGTTTGGGGTGCCCAGTTGCCTCCCCTAGTCCAGGAGGCTTTCAGGGCACAGGAGAGCCCCTATGCTCTCCTTACCCTTGCCCATCTGGTGAGAGGGAGTAGCTCATCCAGGCTCTGGGACTCCAGCCTGGGCGCAGAGCCCAGCTGGGAACCCCTTCCCCAAGGTATCCAGATGGCTCCACTTCGTAATCCCAGAGCTGGAGGCCCGTGGGAGGCCACTGGGGACCCACAGAAACCCAACAGCTGTTCCATGCTGGCGCTCTCTCAGCCCAACTGGCATGTGTTCTCTCTTCCCTCCCACATGCAACTGCACCCACTTCCTCTCCTCCTCCACTCCCACATACTCTTCACCAGGATCCCTATCCCTGCCTGACTGCAGCCATCTCCTCCCTAGCACCAAGGACACCTGCTATGCCCATTCTAAACAGACACAGTTACCACCAACTGGGGACTGGTGTGGCACAGTTACGGGGTCAGACTGCAGTTCCCGGTAGGGGCTCTCTCCAACATGATCCTGGGCCAACTGCAGGCTTCAGGCTTCTTTTGCAACACTGCCCTTGTTACACTCCCTGTCTGTGAGCCTGCCCTTGAAGAGGCCCAGCCTTCCTTATGTGGTAGAGGTCAAGTCATGGATCCCAGAAGGCTCTCAGCTCACAGGTCAGACACACTCACCAGACCACCTCCACCTTGCCTCTAGGGACCCCTCCCCAGCTATGGCCACTTCAGTCTTGGCTGGTTCTGGGGTCCTGGACCCCAGATTCAGGCAAGAAAGGATCTCGTGACAACTGGAGAAGACACCGAACTCTCTGTTGTGCTGGTTCCATGTCTCTTCCAGGAAGATGAGTGAAGTCACTTTCCAAAGGAGGAAGCAGGCTCTAGGACAGACTGCACATCACCTACATTCATCAAATGAGGGAGGATTTAGCTCTGTCTCTAGGCCACCTGTCAAGTACCTGCCACTCCTGGTGGGCCTGCTCCCCACTGCCTCAGATGGCCACATCTTAGACTGGGCTCCTCACAGCCAGTGTGTCCCCTAACTCTGGGGAGGTCACCCAGAGTCCCAGCCTGGGAGGTCCAGGTCCATATGAAAACTCTTCAAAGTTTTTTTTGTTTTTTTTTGAATCCAATGTAAGATTTATCAGCGACCACGATTGGTAAGGTGAGAGATGCAGTACAGTGGCTGCACTCACAAGTCCATGACCCGCTCTGTCCAGAGAACCACAGCTTGGGATGTATTTGACCCAAGGTCCTCAGGGATGACCTGTTTCTCAGCTATTGTGTCTTATCTGTATTAAATTGATGAAGCCCCACTTCTTCAGAATGAGGATCTTGGGGGTCAGGGAACTTGAACCTGGTGTGGATGGACGTGATGACCCTGGCCACTGTGCCCTGGGGCTTCGTAAAGGTACCCCAAATTCCTAACTAGATTGGAACAGAGTGAGATGAAAGATATAAATATTCAACAGGCTGCCTGGGCTACCAAAGAGATTTTTGCATCTTTTTGCAAGGGAGGCTGTTTGCAGCCATTCCACATCCCCAAAGTAGAGGAACCTGGTTGACTTAACTGACTGCAGGGCAGTCCAAGCTCTGACCATGCTCTGGTTTCCTAGGAAGTCACCATCACTGCAGTGGGAATTAGCTAGTCATGCTTTGTAGGCAGACACTTCAAACCCACCTCTAGGAATAAATGTGTTTGTAGCCCACCCAGGGACCACCTGAAGAGCTCTTATCTACTGCTCTTTATTATTTATTTATTTATTTATTTATTTATTTATTTATTTATTTATTTATTTTTGGTCATTTTGAGACAGGGTTTCCCTGTAGTCCGAGCTGGCCTGGAACTCTCTATATGTAGACCAAGCTGGCCTCGATCTCACAGAGATCCACCTGTCTCTGCCTCCCAAGTGCTGGGATTAAAGGCGTGCACCACCATGCCCGGCTCTGCCTTTTATTTTTAAGATGGGGTCTTATCTGTAATCTAGGTTAGCCTGGAACTCATGGTGACCCTCCGGCCTCAGTCTCCTAAACGCTAGGATTATAAGAATCAACCACCAAACACGCAGGAGGCAGAGGCAGGCAGATCTCTGTGAGTTCAAGGCCATCTGGGGGCTACAGAGCCAAAGATAAATAAAAATATAAACCAACCACCGAGCCCAGACCTTCCCTTCCCTTTTCTTCTTTTCTTTCTCTTTTCTTTTTTTTCTTGTGGTGCTAGAGATCAAACATGGGCCATCAGGAAGGCATGTCACCGAGCCACAGCTCAGCCCTGCCCTCCTTCTTAGTGAAAGGGCTTTCCCTGTTGTTCTTTCTATTCAACAGGTCCACGACTTGTTTATAGATGAGGAATCTGCTACAAATGGTAAGAGTCAGAGGCGGGTCTATCAGGCACCAACGCCCTCCTGTGAACCTGGCCACAGAACTTTTGCTCATCCTAAACCCCTTAAAAGAAATTTTAATTCCTGGGGTGACTTGGGAACCTTGTAACCAGAGTTTGAATTTGTCCTGGGGAAAGGACCATGAATGGGATTCTCTGCAGAGCAGACCCCCATGGCTCCTTGCAAACTGACATCCTGCATCCAAAGCTGCCATCAGATGCCTCTGATTCGGTCAAAGGTAACAGCCCTCCAGAGTAGAGTAGAGGGTCCTTCTGGGAACTGAGCCTTCTCAAAGGGCCACCTAAGGGTGGCTGGGCAGTAAGGTCACCCCTCCCAGGTAGTGGTAGCCTCTCTGTGTGCTCCTCTCCTCTTGGGCCTTCCTCAGCCTGGATAAAGACAGAGGCACAAATACAGCCTAGCAGGAGCCCAGTAGGCATGCCCATTTCTAGGAGTTGAAAGTGGTGGGTGCTGAAAACACAGTCTCCAGGTTGCTTTCTTTTGGGATGAAATATTACAGTACTCCAGCTGTTTTTGATGCCCCTAGTCAGGCTTACTTCCCGAGGGCAGTGCTGTCCAAGTGCAGTTGGTACAACTTGCATGGATGGGTAGGCAGAGACTGAAGCCACCAGGTAATGGTGGCCAGCCATTCTCTGGAGCTGCTGTTTTGCCCTGTTGGCTGGCTGTCCTATAAGGTGAAAACACTTTACTTTGGAAGCTCATTATTTCCAAACAACCATCAAGGCATTTCATCACTGACCTTTTACAGATGAGGCAGAACAAACTAAGGCCTAAGAATTTAAGCAGCTTAGGTCACTAAGCTGATCACCCACGGAGCGAGGCTTTGATCTCTGGGAGTCAGACTGAGTCAGGCCACCTCCATCTGCTTGGGCCTCTGTTTCTTCATCTGTAAAATGGAAGGGTACATCTCTTCCCACTTCCTGGACGAGTCACCGCATCTCTCACAAGTACATGCTGCCCTTTTAGTTCCAGGAACAGGACCCCAGCAATACTCTGAGGGGCTCTGACAAGGTGAACGAACACAGGCCATCCTCTACAGGGGCAGGGGCAGGGGCAGGGTAGGCTGTGTTCCTCACCATGTGACACAGGACAAGGACCTGCTCCCTCTGGGCATGGAGCACTGTGAGGGATGGGCTGCCTGGTGTGAGTTCCCTCCATCCTGGTCTAGTGGCTCCAGTAGGAGGTTGGGCACTCACATTCCTCCCTGAGCTCGTCCAAAGGATGAGAGGCCCTCACAGGGATGGCTCAATGTGACTGTCATGGTCATTAGTGACTGTGGAGAAGGGCTACCACATCCTGGGATGGGGTCCTCCCAGAGGCCATGGGAATGAAGCCAAGTGGCTCCAAGCACAAACTTTGGAGTCCAAAACTGGGACTGGACTCGTGGCTCTGCCATTAATCATGTGAGTTCAACCAAGTTACCCAACCACTCTGAGCCTATTTTCCTTACCCATAAAATGGGACTACATTTCCAGGGAATCAAGCACAATACTCATTGGCTGCTCATTCTGAGAACAATCTTTGAGTCTGGTGATTATGAAGCTGATGTCAATGAAGGGTGTCCTATAAACCCCACCCTCTCCGAGTACCTACTTTGTGCCAAAGTTTGTAGCACAGTCCTGGTGTTCCAGCAATGTGTTTGTGAATTTGCATCTATACTGCCTCACTAGAGAGGACACTGGCTGACTTTGGGAAGGACAGCCAGTACTCGGGCCCTGGCCACAGGGCTGGACTGGCAGTGAGCAGAGCCCTCTTGCTGGATTTTGAATTTTGTATCATGTAGCTATGTTTGTTCTCTCTCTAAAATTTACATTAAGATTAGCCTTAGCAGGGGCTGGAGACAAAGCTCAGCTAGTCAGCATCCTTGCTGCATAAGCATGAGGGTATGAGCTCAAAGCCCAGCATCATGTAAAAAGTACGGCATGGCATAGCATGCCTTCAACTCCAACGTCGTCGGAGGACTGTAGGTGCTTGACGTTCACCAGTCTGGCTCCAGATTCGGTGAGACCCTCTGTTTCAAGGAAACTAGGCAGAGTGACAGACGGAACAGGATGTCTGTTGTCCTCCACTGACCTTCAAGTGGGTGTACACACATACACAATCTGCATATATACACATACAGCACATATACACTCTCACACAAATAAGTATACAAATAAAGAGGAAGATTAACTTTAGGGATTTATCGTTTTGACCTTCAACATGACCTGCTGAGGAGTTTGACCTAGAAAGGTGACAGGACTTGCTCAGGGTGACACCACAAGGAAGTCCAGTTAGGACTTAAACCCTGAGGGTTCTTGGATGATGCCTCAGTCCCTGGTGGTTGCACATCTGGAGCTCTCTAGCTTCACTGTGTGACTCCCTGCCGCTGCTCCCCCAACCCCCAGGAGTCCGGAGCCACGCCCTCTCTGCAAGTGTCCTGGATCTGCCTGGCAGGTTTCACTGACTGCCTGCCCCACGGGCCTCAGCTCTGCAGGGGGAAGAAATAAAAATAGCCGGGCAGAGAGGCCAGCGCTGGGCTGTGGACGGCGCGCATGCCTTTCGCATGATTCGGTTCCGCAGAGGATCAGCCTGCCCTGAGAGGTCCCGCTGGCCAGGTCCTAGGCTGCGTGCCAAGAGGCCTAGCCCCGCGGGCCGACCCGCCTACGGGGAGGGGCTGGCAGCCTAGCAGGGACGGGCAGAAGCTCCCGCACTTCACCGGGGATTTGCACCGGAGACCTCTCACCCGCCTGGGGGGTGGGGGGCTCACTAAAAGCTTCCAGAAAAGTCGGGTTGGAGAAAACAGTAGTGAAACAGAGGCTCTGGGGCTTTCCAGGAAGAGGCAAAGGCTGTGCAGAGTGATGAGTGGTCCCGGAGAGAAGAGCTAGCGGCCTAGTGCGCTTGGGGCCATTGGGGTAGGAAAACGAGGAGTTCAGGGCCCTGGGGCAATGGAAGCCAAAGGAGGTCTAGAAGCAGGGGTGTGACATGATCTGACAAGATCCTTTATCTTAACCTCATCCTTTTTGCCACGAGGTTCTGGGGAGGAGGCGGTTCACAACTTTGGAGGTTACTATTCTAGAACCATCTATTTGCCCTGAAGGCTTGTTCAATGATGTCCTAGTTTGTTTGGCATTGCTGTGATAAACACTGTGATCAAAACCAAGTTGGGGAGGAAAGGGTTTATTTTATCTTACATCTTGCAGGTCTCAGTTCATCACTGAGGGAAGTCAGTTGGAGCAGGAACCTGGAGGCAGGAACTGAAGTACAGACCTTGGAGGAACGCTGCTTACTGGTTTGTTCTGGTTAATGCTCAGCCTGCTTTCTTGTACAACCAAGGAACACCTGCCCTGGGGTGGCACCACCCACAGTGGGCTGGGCCCTCCCACATCACTCAACAATCAAGAAAATGCCCCACGGACACCAATCTCAACAATTCCTCAGTTGAGATTCCCTTTACCCACATATGTCAGGTTGACAATTGAAGCTATCCAGCACAAATGGAGTGCTTCTGAGGGCCCCAAGTTAAGATATTTCCAGCCTTATCCTGGTCTTTGAGTTCCCGAGCTCATCATCTTTTGCAGGGTCTGGGCTCCCAAGTCTCTGTGGGTCAGTGAAAGGACAGACAAGGGAAGGAGTGACTTAAGACAGTGCACGCTTTCATTGTAGTGGAGGGTGGGACCTGCTGAGAGGGTCTCTGTAAGAATCAGAATCAGAGCCTGTCAGGGTGCTTGCAAGCTAGGGTAGTTTCAGGGGAGAAGGGGTAGGGTAGGGAAGGGGATTGAAAAGCTTCCTGATTTGTCCTAAGATTGACCATTCTTGCTAGGAATGCACAAAAAATGTTGAGTAAAAGAATGTCAGGTGATGAGTAAATATCTCATGGTTAGTCATTAGATATGTTTAGATATTAGATAGCCATTAGGGGTCTGCAGGGTGTGTGTGGCAAGAATCTAGGCTTTAGTTTTGGAACGCTAATTACTGTTATTTCAGTAAATTGTTGCTATTTAACCATAATGGATGAATTTCAAAACGGCATGGTCATGACTAACATTCCTGACTTATTTTTACAGACAGGTGGAGAAGGGGCACAGTAGTTGTCCACATTGCTCTTTCCTGAGGTCAGCATCCTTATCAGAGGGGTCTTGGGGCAGTCTCTGGTATCGCAAATTTTGGGGGAAGAGGATACTGTGAGGGAGGGGTCCTTCCTCAGTGGCCTCTAAGCCTGCTAATATCTGTCTAGCTACCTAATGTTCTTGCAAGAGTTGAGACCCTAAAACAATTTAGGAGATAGATGTTGAGTCAGTCTGACTGCTTCCAGCTGACATTGGGGGCATAGGGGGAGCTTTAGGGTCTCTAGTCTTGCTGACTTTCAGGCATTGGAGGACAATCAAGGGCACCCAGATAGGTGGAGTTAGATTGTTGTAGGATCACCTGAGTGTGGATTGACTGTAAATGAGAATAGATAAAATTAAAGCTGGGTGTGGTGACACACGCCTTTAATCCCAGCACTTGGGAGGCAGAGGCAGGCAATCTCTGTGAGTTCAAGGCCAGGCCAGAGGAGGCTACAGGGAGAACCTGTCTCAAAAAGACCCCCCCCCAAATAATAATAATTAAAGGCAACATCTGAGTGTATAATGCCCAGAGGTTAACAGCAACACTAAGATTATAATAGATAACCCATTTTCATTCTCAAGAGCAAGAGATCCCATTTTAAAGCTGCTTATCAGTGGGACGGTGATGTTTGATGTGGTCTTGATCTGATTTTGTAGACCTTGTAAAGCAAAGGAGACATGAGCAGAAATATCAGAAATATACAAACAGCAGTATGCGCATTGATAAGAAAAAGCATGAGAATCTTTTAATTTAATTGCAGCTGAAGTGGCTGTGATAGGTCCACCTGGCATGTCAGTAGGCCATACAGAGGCCTGTAAAACCTCACCCGTTGTCTATCTGTTTCATATTGTCATTGATCATTTTAAATATTGATTATACTTTCCCACTGGATGTTTAAGACCATGAAGGTAGCCAAAAATCAATCACTCTCTTTTTACTATCGAGGCCAGTTAAGGGTCTGGTCCTCGGGGCCTTGGCCTCCTTTAACTTTTCTTTTACCAGACGTTCCAGCTATGTGAGGAAGAGTCAAAAGCTTTCTTTAACTGACGGTTAACTGAGGGTCCTTATCTGATTAGAAGAGTGAGTTTGGTTAGACATGGTGTGGGGAGAAAGGAGTGGCCGGCCCCTAGGTTTGCAACCCTGGAGCCAGGTACCAGTCTGGCACCACAGGGACAGGAAGAAAGGCCCCTCAGTGTTAGCACCCACTGGGTCAGGGAAAAGGATAGTTTTGTAAATGAAAGAGAATCTGGGTGTCACCTGGAGAAGCTGGATGCGATCAGAGCAGAGATTTTGGTTAGGGAGCAGGCTTGCTAGGAAGGAAAACGCAGCCAGCTGGAGGAAAGAGGATTTTCTGGAGGAGATCTTTAGCAACGGGTGTTAGAAAGGAGCAAAAACTTGGCAGACGAGGCAGTTTTGTGTCAAGAGAAAGAACAAGAACAGGATGAACTAGAAGGGGCATCGGGTCCTGGAGACTGCTGGGGACAAGTTCTGGAGACCTTGAAAGGTGGAGCGGGAGAGCAGAAGGGGCGGAAGCCAAGGCAGTTAAAGGCTCGACTGCAGGAAACCTTGGGCCATATTAAGCTGTGTTAATGCAAGGTCCTTTTGAATCTGGAAGTCAAACTCGTTGCCTTCTAGCCAGTGGTGTTGACCATTGTCGAAGACAGACTGCAGCCAGGTTGTGTGACAATATAAAGATCTTTGAAGACACATGCCGGAAAGTCTAGGCAGTTCGAAGCCTGCTGGTCCGTGGCTGCCAGGAGGTGTGAGAAAGGACATTCTTCCCAACAGAAAACAAGACCAAAGGAAAAGCTCCGTTCAGTAAGGGCTTGTCGAGAAGACAGAGACATCTTTACTGCCCCCCTTGAGGGACAGGGACAGTTCAGTTTGGGGGACTCTGCAGCAGTCACCATGGTTTCTGAGAGGTGGGCCTAGTGGACATCAGAGAGGAAGTTTCCAGAGAAGGGAAAGAAATTTTAAAACTCATCCAAAGTCATCTCAGCTAGTGGTGGTTTGAGGCTCACAGTGGAGAGATGGTCCTATGTAGTTGCTCAGGAAAAGGGGGAGGGGTGCGAGCAGTAGGTGGTGGAAATGGAGAAAAGAAAGGAGCAAAGGACCCCCATTGGAGAGCCCCCCACACTGACTCCTCTTATGGTCCATGAGACGAAAGGTCAGTGAAAAGGAAAGATAGACAAGTCGGTGCAGGCTTTTATCGGCGGGAAACCTGCAGAAGGGGTCTCCGTAAGGCTCAGAATCAGAGTTCATCCTAAGCTGGGGTAGTTACAGGACAAAAGAAGGCCATGGGAAAAGAGGTTGACAGCTTCCTCTTTGGGCCCAAGATTGGCGTTGGGAGGGACAGACAAAGAATGGTGAGCAGTGAGTAAAAGATTGTCGGGTGGTAGCTAAACGTCTTTCATCCACAGCCGTCATCGGGCATTGTACAGGGGGCCTTGCTTGGAATCTAGGCTTTAGTTCTAGAATGCTAATTACTGTGGTGTAAGGAAATTGTCACAATTTAACCGAAATGGAAGAACCAGTCAGTCTCCAGAGACAGGGCTAGGTTCCAATCCCGCCTCAGCCGCTTCCTTGCTCTATGACTTTGAGCAACTCGCTGGTCTCTTTCAGAGTCCCAGTTTCCTCATCTTCCCCAATGCAGAAAATGCTGGTGCTCACAAACCCACGCTTTGCTATCCCCTGAGCCGCCAGCCCTCCCAGGGACAAGATTCTTTTGTTTTGTTTTGTTGTTTCCTGGATGCAAAGTACCAGCCAATCATTTTCTCTAAGCCGGGTGCGTGCTAACTCTTAGCTAACACTGGTGCTGACTAGAAGAGGACTGAAATTTGGGAGAGGACTTTTCTGAGCATCTCAAAATGAGGCAAAAGCACAGGCCCAGGTACAAGCTAGAAGGCTTCCAAGAAGAATTCAGTGGTCCCTGGGGTGCTGTGAATTGAGCCATCAATTGACTGTGTCTGTGGCAGCTGGACACGGTTTCTTTCTTAAGGTCAGGCCACCATGCATCACTTTGTTCCAATTGACTTTGGAGATGAATAAGATAATGGATGTTGGTGGCTTTGACCTTAAATTAAGTAGATTTTCTGTGAATAGTGTTTGGTCCGCTCCATCACCCCCACTAGATAGAATGTATATAATTTTTGTTACATTTCATTTCCTTGTGTGTTTGGAGCATGTACCCATGTACACCCTAGTTCAGGAGTGGATGCCAGAGCCCAATGGAGTCAGTTCTGTCCTTCCACCATGTGGGTTCTGGGATCTTCAATTCAGCTTGCCAGGTAGTGGCAAGTGCCTTTACCCACTGAGCCACCTCACTACCTCAGAATGTATTCTTTTATTAAGTCTTCAAAGGAGATGTGAGATAGGAGCCTTTATATAATTCCTACACGTGTTTTGTTGTTCCTGTTTTGCTTTGTTTTCCAACAGATGGGACTAAGGAACGCCTACTCTTCAGGGGCTGGGCGCCATTCTGTCACTAAGAGGAATGGCAGAGGCTTAGTCCCTTCTTCATCTTTTCCTCTGGGAACCTAAGGTAGACCTGTGCTTTGGCTCATCTCTCACCAGGGACAAGCCAGTGGCACAGGCTCCACAGTATGGGCCCTGAGAATAGTCCCTGTGAGTTCATGAGTACACTGCATCCTGGATGAGCGAAGCCCTGTGGAAGAGAGAGGCCATGTGGAGGGGAGAGGTCCTATGGAAGAGAAAGGGCCTATGGAAAGGAGGGAGGCCCTGTGGAAGGGATGAAGCCCTGTGGAGGGAGAGGGCCTGTGGAGGGGTGTACAGGAGAAAAATCTATGAAGGGAGAGGCCCTGTGAATGAGAGAGGCTCTGTGGAGGGACGAAGTCCTGTAGGAGAGGCCCGGTGAAGGAGAGAGGCCCTGTGGAGGGAAGAGAGGGAGGCCCTGTGGAGGGAGGAGGGAGGCCCTGTGGAGGGAGGAGGGAGGCACTGTGGAGGGAAGAGGCCCTGTGTAGGAGAGAGGCTCTCTGTGGGGCCAGGTTCTGTGGAGGAAGAAGCTCTCCTGATGGGAGAAGACCTGTGGAGAGAAGAGCTGTGGAAGGGAGAGGCTTCTGAGGAGAGAAGTCCTGTGAGGGAAAACGCCCCATCATGCTGACAAAACAATGTTGAACAGCTGGGCTTTGAGCTCTTTTCCCAGATCTGTCCCTTCCTGGCTGCACAACCTTAGTTGGGGCCTCTACATTTCTGAGCGTAGGGCCACAATGAGCTCTAGGGTGCTAGGCATTGGGTGCTGTAACTCTGTAGGTGCAGCGGCTGGTCTGGAACGGGACAGGTGCTCAGCACAGGACGGTGTTCCCACTATGTTTCAAGGCCTCATGACCGGTTAAGCAGTCAGCAGGCAAAGTGATTCTGTTAGGAAAGGAGACAGGAGGACCACTTTTCAAGTAAGGAATGAGGCTAAAAAGAAATGAACCGTGATGGGCGTGGTGGCGCACGCCTCTGATCCCAGTAGGCGAGGAGGCCCTCCGGCAGGCAGAGCTCTGTGAGATGGACACCAGCCTGGCAGCTGTGAAGAAAGATTTTGACATACTACAACATGGGTGGACCAAAGGGACAGTGGGCAATGTGAAATCAGCCAGTCCAAAAGGGCCGGACCTGGGGGATGGGGGAGTGCAGGGACTGTCTTCCGGAGAGCTGACCAGTGAAGGAGTAGAAATAAGCTTTAAATAGAAACAAGACGTTTGCTGAGCATCTACCATACACTCAGCACTTCCTGCAGTGGGGCTGCATCCTATGGAGAAGGATACAGGACGGACGAGTGAATGAACAGGAATAGATCAGGTGGAGGAAGGCAGACAGGGTGGAGGTGCGTATGAGTAAGGAAGTGTGGGAGTTCCTGGGGGATTAGAAGGCGACACCAGAAGCACTGGAATAAGAGGCCATAGCTGAGCCCTCAGGCCCTTTCTGAACATAGGTGCAGGAGACACAGGACTTGCAGCTCAATGTGGGGATGAGGAGGGAAGGCCACTGAGTAAATTTGGACTCGGGGCCTTGTGGGACTCAGTAAGAGCTACAGTAATCCTTTCCTGGGGCAAAGCCCCCAATGACTTACCACCTCCTTGTGGTGACTTACCACCACCTCAGGGTTCAGCCAGATTCACATCAATCACACTGGCAGCCAAGATTTTAGCATGTGAACCACTGGGGACACAATGAAGCCATTTCTACACAGCAGTGGCCTGGCATGTGTAGAGATCCCCCTCAAGATTAGGAACTCTTAGGGCACCACGAGGTGTGGACGCCTTTGTGAGTTGGTGGAGGAGAAGATGCCTCTGATCAGGGCAAGAGTGGGTGTCCCTATCATCCGGTGTTTGCTAAAGGGGCCTCAGGGGTTGGCCACCCCATCCATCTCCCCCAAGGTGGTTCTGAAGCCAAATCACCTACCCTTAACTGAGGGTTTGGTCTGGGGCAGGCTCTGTATCAGATGGTCTACCTGGAGGATGGGGTCTTCTTACCTCAAGTCATTTCTCCCCAGAAAAGGCCACTTCCTATGTCATTGGACTGAAATAATTATGGTGTACAAACATAAATATTATGTCCATTTTAATAAATATCAATTATATTTACTTCCCCTATAAACACCAGGGCATCATTAGCTGTTAGTAGCAATTCTTCACAGCCCAAGCAGGGCTGTAAACTATCGGGACTCCCTGAGTAACCACCACCCTCCCTGCCTCCTCCAGGATGTGACACTATGAATGTGCCCAAGCCATCTTTCAATCTTATGAAGCCAAGCTTGATGGGCAGGAGGGAGCCTCTAACATCTTCTTGTCCAGACTGTACCAGGTGCCCCAGTGTCTCTCACAAGACTATAGGGAAGTGTCCACCCAGGCCTTGCCTATAAACATCATAGACTCTCACCTCTCCCAAGGGTGCTCTTGGTATCCTCAAGACACCTGCGGCTGTTTAAATTGGAAAGATCACCAGAAGGGCAGAGTATGACTCAGTAACACGATGGGCCCAGGGGACCTTGGACGAGTCACTGCTTGTCTCTAAGCCTCAGTGTCCTCGCCTATAAAAATAGGGACTTTTTTTCTTTTTTCGGTCTTTTTGAGGCAGGGTCTCCCTGTAGCCCCAGCTGGCCTGGAACTCACTGTGTAGAGCAGCCTGGCCTTGAACTCACAGAGATCCGACTGCCTCTACCTCCGAGTGCTGGGATCAAAGGCGTGCACCACCACGCCCAGCCTAAAATAGGGACTTTTTCAGTCAGGGGTCAGAACCCAAGGCCTTGCAGGTCCTAGGTATTTATTCTATTGTTATAACCCCAGCTTTTGTTTTTGCTTGAGACAGGGTCTCATGTAGTTCAGGCTAGCCTCAAATTTGCTATGTAGGTGCTGGGCATGGTGATACATGCCTTTGATCCCAGCACTTGGGAGGCAGAAGCAGGAGGACCTTTGTGAGTTCAAGCCCAGCCTGGTCTACATAGTGAGTTCCAGGCAAGCCTGGTCTACATAGTGAGTTCCAGGCCAGCCAGCTGGGGCTACAGGTAGACTCTGTCTCAAAAAGACCAAAAAGAAAAAAAATTGCTATGTAGCCAAGGATTGCCATGAACTTCTTATCCTCCTGCATCTACCTCCTGATTGCTGGAATTATGGGCATGTACCACCATGCCCAGTCTATCTGGTGCTGGGGATTAGTCCCAGGGTATCATGCATGCTATGCAGGCACTCTACCAACCAAGCTACATCTACAGACGTTGTATTTTTTGAGAAAGGTCTGACTCTGTAGCCAAGGCTAGCCTGGAATTCAGTGTGTAACCCAGGTTGACTTCAAACTTACATTGATCTTCCTTCCTTACCCTCCCAAGTGCTGGGATTATGGGGGTGAGCCACCATTCCTAGGTTCCAATCCTTTTGGTTCCAATCCTTTTAATTAATTGATTAATTAATTAATAATTTTATCTCCCTTCCTTCCTCCCTCCCTCCTTCTCTCTCTCTCTTTTCTTTTCTTTTCGTCTTTCTTGGGTCTTGCTATGTAGCCCAGTCTGGCCTCAGACTTACTATAGTACTCCTGCCTCTGCCTCCTGAATGCTAGGATTACAGGTATGAGCCAACATGCCTGGTGCTTATTTTTATTTGGAGACAGGGTCTTGCTTATGTTGCCAGACTATCCTTGAACTCTTGATCCTCTTACCTCAGCCTCCCAAGTAGCTGGACTTACAAGTGTACACTCCCATGCCTGGCTTAAACTGAAGACTTTTGGAGTGCTAAGTGAAGCTGTAATGAAGCAATGTAAGTAGTTCCTTTTTTTTTTATTTAAAAAATTTTTTTCCCGTAATTTCACTTTTTTTTTTTTTTTTTGGTCTTTTTGAAACAGGGTCTCCCTGTAGCCTCAGCTGTCCTGGAACTCACTATGTAGACCAGGCTGGCCTTGAACTCACAGAGATCTGCCTGCCTCTGCCTCCCAAGTGCTGGGATTAAAGGCGTGTGCCACCACGCCTGGCATAAATAGTTCTTTTTAAAAGTCTTTAATTTATTATTATTGTGTGAGTATATATATGGTGTGTATGTGTGTGTGTGTGTGTGTGTGTGTGTGAGACTGCAGGCACACATGTGCCACAGCCTGAGTATGCAGGTCAGAGGTCAACTTTGTGGCGTTAGTTCTTTCCTTTCACCTTCAAATGGGTTCTAAGGATCAAACTCAAGTCATGAGGTTTATGTGGCAGGTGCTTCAGTCTGATGAGCCATCTTGCCAGCCCTGTAAGTACAAGTTCGTAGCACAGTCCCTGAACAGTGTACACAGTAGGTGCTCAATGCAAGCATCCTCCACTATTCATCTGGAGACTGAGAGGCTCCTGGAGGGTAATTCCAGGATGCAGTGCCAACTCCTAGGGCACTCTCTGCTCTACCTTGCAGTTGAAGAAACTGAGGCTTGATGACTACCTGAAGTTTGCCAGCTGCAGCCAGATGTGGCTCTTGGTACTATATAAACCTGCAACTTCTCAGGCACTAAAGACACTTTTAGGGGTCAGTGGCAGGCCACCAGAGGGATCTTTCTCTTCCTCCTTCAGAGGTTCTGGGAATGCAGCAAGGAGAGGCAGAAATTCTGTAAGGGGCACAGCTGCCCCCCAAGTCACTCAGCCTCAGCCACAGTCACCCAGAGTCCAGTTTCTTCTTCTGTGGCAAGATTCTTCAGACAGCTAGGGATTCAATTCCTAAACTGTGGTCCTGCCTAGTGACCATCTTCACACTGAGATTCAACCTAGACCCAAGCATCTCCAGGGCCAGGAGCGTCTATAGTTTGACTTGAACCCAACATGAGCTCAATCGAAACTGGTGATTAGATGGATTAATTACTCCACAGTGAACTCACACAGGCATACACTGTCCATCAGCCTTCTGAGCAAACTCTAAGCTCTTTGTCACAGCATGGAAGGCCTGGCTTATCTATGCTCTGTACACAGATATGCACACTCTGACCCTCTAAAGTCACCTGGACTCCTCCAGGCATTCCCTACTACTTTCGGTTTCTCCATGCACTATGACCTTTCCTGCCTTAGGACCTTTGTATGAGTGTACTGCTCCCAGAGACTGATACACACCTGATCCTGCCTCTCTTTCTCATTGGGAAGAGAGGGCTTGCTCCTTCCCTTCCCTTCCCTTCCCTTCCCTTCCCTTCCCTTCCCTTCCCTT
>NW_008355812.1:736047-739884 GCF_000622305.1 Nannospalax galili
AATGTGTGTGTATGTATGTGTTCATGTGTGCGGGTACATGTATGTGTGCATGCATGTGGAAACCAGAAGTCTATTGAAGGGTGCCATTCTTCAGGATCCTTGGGTTCTGGGGGATAGAACCCAGGTCCTCATACACAACAAGCACTTTGTTCTGAGTCTGCTGGCTCCCTACCCCTGGAAGAGCTGGCTCTTTCTCCTCTTTCAAGCCTGAACCAAAATTCCTTCCCCAATTAAGCGTTTTGCTGACATCAGAGCTAAATAGATTCCCTTTTTGTTTCTTTTTATCGAATTTCCCAGTTAGTAACAGTGTATCTTAAATTTGGATAGTCTTCCCACCTAAGATCAAAGGTTCCATGGAGACACTGTTGCTATCAATTACCTCCCAAGAGTCTAAGGCAATGCCCCCGCCTCCCCCCCAAGGTTTGTTGAATGGAGAGATTAGGATTTGGCTTGACTTTGTGTCCTAGTCCTCCTAGTCCAGCTGTGACTTTGTGGAAAAATTATGTCAGTTCTCTAACCTCAGTTTCCTAACCTAAAAAACCGAGATAATAGTAGTCCCTCAATTCTTGGGAGGATTGAATAAGATGGGAGAGCATTATGGGTAGTATGGGGGGAAGTGTCCCTCCAAACAGATGTGCTGAAGTCCTAACCTCTGCATTCCAAATCGATCCCCATTTGGAAATCATTTGGAGTCTTTACAGATGTCATTAGTGAGGTTGAGGGCAAAGGTCTACACCCAGGCCATCAGGTGCCCAGTGTGCAGCTGTGCTGGCAGGAGTGCTGAGCAACTGAGAGGAGAGTCTCACATCAGCATCTTGTGGTTGGAAGAAAGAGATACTTTGTGGCAGTTACCAGCCTGACTGGCACAGTACTACCCCACACAGCACCCTGGAAGGGAAGACCACAGACTTATCTGGCTCCACACTTGGAGGTGAGTGCTTCTGGGTGCTGGGGCCGGCTTCTCTGTACAGTTCCTCCTTGCCTTCCTGAACTCATGGATAGCAGAAGGGGCTCTGTATAGGGAGAGGGTAGCTGCGGAGTCTTCTCTGCTGTGGCCACCCAGTGGCCCTGGAGGCGCATCCTCTACAGAAGTCCGGCTGCTGTGACAGGCTGCTGTGTGTGTGGGGGGGGGGACGGGACGGGACCATACAGTGATGGGTGGGGGAGGGAGAGGCAGAGGGAGGGAGGACAGCAGATGTGATGTGAAGCAGGAGTGGGCTCAGGAGCTGGGTGTGGATGCTAGTTGCTGGTGCTTTGCTCACTGTGAACGCAGCACTGTTCTGGGTTCTGTATGAGGCTTGCTACCTTCCTCAGCAAACCTGGGTTCCTGGTAACTACCATCATGCACACTTTAGACATGAGGACAGCAGTTTCCCTGCGACAGTGAGCTAAGACACACGGGGTCTGGCTTCCATCCAGTAGTTCAGATCTGTGCTTCACCTCCATGTCAGCCTACCTCTGGTTGGACAGTTGTTGGTGACAGTGTTGAGTTCTCCATGGAAAGGGTTGGAAAGGTCAGAGTGAGAAAAACCCACTAGTCTGTGGAACAAGTTTGAGAGGCTAATGAGGGGACTTGACACTTACTGACAACTCACTGTCTGTAAGGACAACATGTCTCTGGTTTGCTTTGGTCCCTGTAGAGGAGTAGGACAGGACTGTGATCTATGTGCCCTTTCGTGTACTAGGAGACGAAAGGCCCCATGAAGCTCAGCAGCCATAACCAGGAGGCTGCATCAGAGGCTGGGCCTTGATTTCAGCCCTGGGATGGGGTCTGAACGTATAGGAGGAAAGCAGGACCACTAAGAGGGGGGCTGTCAAGAAGGGTGTGGCCCTGGGGGGATCAGAGAAAAGTCCCTAGCCAGGTGTGGTGGCACATTTATGTAACCCTAGACACTTAGGAGACCGAGGCAGGAGGATCCCAGGTTCAAGAACTGCCTTGGCTAGTTTAGGCAATTTAGTGAGACTGTCTCAAAATAAAGAATGAGGAGGAGCTCAGTAGTAGAGCACTTGCCTAGCATGCATGAGGGCTTAGATTCAATTCCCAGTATCAATCAATCAATCAATCAATTGAAAAAGAGAGAGAGAGGCCCCATCTGTGTGCCACCTTCACTTACTGCATCTACGCATCTAAGTTGAGCTGAAGTTAGGAGCACCCTACATGAAGGTACTGGGCCTGAGACAGGCTGTGGGAATGTATGTGGGCATCCGGACATAGGTTTCAGTGAAATGGTATGGACTGTAGAAGGGATAGGGCTGGGGATGTCACCGTGACACTGATGCTCACTTGTAGTGAGACTCAAGAGAAGTTGTGAACCTCTCTGGAGCCTCAGTGTCTAGCTGAAAAGCAAGAAAAACCCTTTGGTAGTGAGGTGTGCTACAGGATAGTGTTTGGGCGGGGCCAGGGTTTGAAAACTGTAGGTATCATCAGTGTTGGTGACAGGGAGGTTTGAACATTATCTTCCTAATCAGCGTTGCTTCACTTAAAATTCATTTCTGAAGTTCACAGAAAAAGAAGAAAAGGGAGGGGGTTTAAAATCTCCCTCCCCAAATCCCTTGCTGTACAGATGGGGAAACTGACGCTCAGTTAGGGTACCAGGTAAGCACCCAAGATCCTAGAACTCAGGAGGCCTAGCCCTGCTTTCTAGCCACTGGGTGCTGTTGGACATCAGAGAGCACCCCCTGCAACCTCAGCCCCCTGTTCTCCAGGTATACCCATGACAAACCCCTTGCCTCAGCTGGCACCCTCCAGAATCCTCACTGGTGGATGGGGGCGCGACCACCTTTCTCCATCATTGCTGTGCCCTGTTGTGCAGGGGTCAAGGTTCTGTGGGAGGTGCCCTTGAACCTGGAGAGATGGCATGAATCATCACACACAGAGAGGAACAGTGATGGTTTCTTGAGGAACACGCTGAGCAAGGGGGGCCTTTGCCAGTGCCTCTGCTACCTCCTCCACCCCCACCTCTGCATCTGCCTCTGTCTCTGCTGCTTTGCTTCAGCTGGAGGCCTCTGGCCTCCTTTGCGTTCCCTGGGAACCTCAGCCATGGCTCCAGAGCTCCAGTTATCCTGAGTTTAACTCTGTTGATCTGTACCCAGGTGCTTTAAAGATGGCCGTGTATAGAGTGGCACATGGAAGGGCACAGGGTCCAACCAAGAACCCTCTTCCCAAGTGGTCACTGATGGCAGGATGCAGTAATGAACCTGGTGGATAAGATGCTGCTCTTCTGGGAGGCTGGTCAGGATGGAGAAACAGACATAAGATACTCTTCAATTGACAAGAGCTGTGAGCAAAGAGACAACACAGGCCAGTAGCCGCAGGACTGGGAAGATAGCAACCTACCTATATATACCTGTATCTATAGATTTGGCATCAGGGAAAGTGTCCCTGGATAGTTGACCCTGGAACAAGAAGGGACCAGCTAGGCAAAGATCCGGAGCGTATCGTACAAGGAACTGGCAAGTTCGAAGGCGCTAAGGCTAGAGTCCCCCTGGCCTTCTAGTCTTTCTTTCTTGAGATTTATTTTATTTTAAATTATGTGTCTGTGATGCATATGTGCACATGACTGCAGGTTGCCTGTGGAGCCAGAGGTATTGGATCCCCTGGAGCTGAAATTAGAGGTGGTGGTGAGCCGCCCCATGAGGGTGCTGAGAACTAAACTCAGGTCCCTTTCTTTCCTTCCTTCCTTCCTTCTTTCTAATATTTTATTTTATTATTTTTATGTAATGTGTATGTGCGTAGGTAAGTGCACCCATGTCATGCAGTGCCCGCGGAGGACAGAAGAGGCTTTCAGATCCCCTGGAACTGGAATTATGGACAGTTGTTAGCTGCCATGTGGGTGC
>NW_008355812.1:739955-741559 GCF_000622305.1 Nannospalax galili
CCCCTTTTCTTCCTTCTTTCTTTCTTTCTTTCTTTCTTTCTTTCTTTCTTTCTTTCTTTCTTTCTTTCTCTCTCTCTCTTTCCTTCCTTTCTTTCTTTTTGGTCCTTTTGAGACAGGGTCTCCCTGTAGGCCCAGCTGGCCTGGAACTCACTATGTACACCAGGCTGGCCTTGAACTCACAGAGATCCACCTGTGTCTGCCACTCGAGTGCTGGGATTAAAGGCGTCCTTTTCAATGGATCATAACCATTGAGTCAACCCTCCAGCCTTGTCTTCTAGGGCTTTTAATCAACACAGGTGGAAAGGCAGGAAAACACTTCCTAGTCTTCTGTGGTCTTCCTCATCACCTCCAAATCTGACTTGTCCTGGTAAATTCTTACTCCTGATGTGTTGTCTTCAAGTTCTAGGAGTCAGTGGTCTATGAAAACTGGCCTGTGACCCAGTGTAGACGTAGATGACAATAATGTCATGTTTGGGGAAATGTTTCATTGGTCTGTGTAATCCTAGAGCTCCTTTGCTCCCTCCTTTGTTCTGAGATGATCCGAGATGTCTCACCCCCTCCCCACTTTATGGGAGCTCACAGCCTCCCCCGCCAGCCAGGACCAGAACAGGTGACCAGGTGTGTGCTAAATGAATGCTCTGTGGTTTGTACCTCACCTCAGATGAACCTTGAGGCAATGAAAGGGAGCAAGCCAATTAAGGGAAAGGGTTGTACGAAGGAAAAGATCCGGGATGCCAGGACTAGGGCTCAAATCCTGAACCCCCTGGAGGCCCCAGCCACCCACTGGCAGCTCGGGTGTATGGGTGTGTGTAGGGGGAGTCGTGGGGGTGGATACTGGTGTCTTTTCTGAGCCTCAGCTTCTTGCCAGTGTGATGAGCTGGTAAGGCTTCACTCTGGGAAGGGCAAGAGGGTGTTTGCGGAACAGTGTGGATCAAGAAAAACTCTTAGCCCAGCCTACCACAAGCAAGCAGTACTTCCAATTTCCCCCCTCTGTTCCTCCCACAAGCCCACGACCCGGTGCAGGAACTTTGGACAGGTGCAGGTTCTGAACCCGGATTCAGGATGCCTGGCGCCTGGGAGGTGCTCAGACTAACAAATGACCCCGCTCCAGTCACTCCCCTTCTGGACCTGCTTTTGCTTTTGTTTAGTAGGAACTGGTCCCGGGTTTCCCTCCTGGTATCTCCGACACATCTGCTTTTACAGAACAAGCCTACGGAGTCACATTTAGGGAAGGCGAGTGGGTGGTGAAGAGACTTCGACTAAAAGGTTAGCGCACATTTTTGGCTCCCACTTCCGAATCTTCCAGAAGGTCTTTTCTTTTTTCTTTTTTTGCCTACTTAATAATTACATTAAAGAAAAAAAAAGCCATGTCACTTTTCTTTGCTATTGAAGTCTTAACGCTAAACCGCCCACTCCAGCCATCCCGGGACAAGGCGAGGACAGGTGGAGCGCGCGCGCGGGAGGCGGGGCCGCGCAGCGGAGTGCGCGCACAGCCGGGGGTCTGCAGAGCGCGCGCGGGCCCCGGGGACAGGGGTACGCACCCCGACACCAGCCCTTCCGGCTGGCTCGGACCCCCCGGCCCGCCCCGTGCCAGCCCCTTGCCC
>NW_008355812.1:742097-769517 GCF_000622305.1 Nannospalax galili
CCCCGGAGTCGTCAGCCAGCTGCCCCCAAGAGCCGGCTGCGCGCCGGGCCGGCACCTCCCTCCGTCCCCGGGACGGCCGGCTTCCGGGAGGGCGCGCCCCGGGCCGGCGTAGTACGGAGCCCCGGGCCGAGCGCCCTGACCCCGGCAGCTCCTGGGGTCACCGTCTCGCCTCTTGAGCCCTTCTGTAGGCGAGCCTTGGACATGGACCACCTGTGCAGGATGCCCCCAAGAGCCGGCTGCGCGCCGGGCCGGCACCTCCCTCCGTCCCCGGGACGGCCGGCTTCCGGGAGGGCGCGCCCCGGGCCGGCGTAGTACGGAGCCCCGGGCCGAGCGCCCTGACCCCGGCAGCTCCTGGGGTCACCGTCTCGCCTCTTGAGCCCTTCTGTAGGCGAGCCTTGGACATGGACCACCTGTGCAGGATGGAGGAGAGGGGAGGAGGGGGCCGTGCGGCTGCTCAGTCATTCACTGCCTGCGGTTCTTGGTCCTACGGACCTCGGTGGCAGACTTAGCCTCAGCACCCAAGTTCCGACCAGTGCTGCGGGTTGTGTGCATCCCTGGGTCTTGCCTGGCTGAAGGGGACCGGGGGGCGGATGCTGTGGGGAGACTGCAGTGAAAACCCGACAGGCTCCCTGCCATGCCTTGTAGGACTTTGTCCATTTCATAGACTCGAGATTTAAAGGCAGGGAAATAAAAACCTGTCCCTGCATCCTGAAGGTCAAATGTACGCCCGCGGATATTTTGCGCTGAACCATTCAGAATGAGGTCTCAGATCTTTCTACACGACAAAAACGATTTCTGGAATTGCGCCTTTGAAATACACATGGAAGGGCCTTGGAATTATTTTAGATTCAGTTACTTTACCAATAATGAAATTGGGGGGGGGTGAGACAGGTTCCCCCTGTGTACCCCAGTTGACCTGGAACTCACTATGTAGACCAGGCTGGCCTTGAACTCAGAAATCTGTCAGCCTCTGCCTCACCGAGTGCTGGGATTAAAGGTGTGCACCACCACGCCCGGCATAAAAATATTTTATTTATTATTTTTATTTTATGTGTGTAAGTGCACCCGTGTGATGCAGTGCCCCAGGAGGTCAGAAGGTGCCAGATCCCCTGGAACTGAAGTTACAGACGATTGTTAACCATGTGGATGCTGAGATTCAAACCCTGGTCTTTTGCAAGAGCAGTAGGTGCTCTTAATCGCTGAGCCATCTCTCCAGCCCAATAATGAATTTTTTTTTTTAAATTTTTTTTGCCTTTTTGAGGCAGGGTCTCCCCGTAGCCCCATCTGTCCTGGAACTCACTGTATAGACCAGGCTGGCCTTGAAGTCACAGAAACCCGCCTGCCTCTGCCTTCTGAGTGCTGGGATTAAAAGCATGCACTACCAAGCCCGGCCAATAATGAATTTTTAAAAAATTTATTTTTATGCATATCTATATCTATAGCTAGAGATAATGTACTTTGATCACCCCCCCCATTATCGAAATAATGTTTAAAATGATTTGTGTATGCTGGGCGTGGTGGGGCAGGCCTTTAAATCCCAGTACTCCAGAAGCAGAGGCAGGCGGATCTCTGTGAGTTCAAGGCTAGCCTGGTCTACATAGTGAGTTCCAGGCCAGCTGGGGCTACAGGGAGACCCTGTCTCAAAAAGACCAAAAAAAAAAAAATAGTTTGTGTATGTGTTCATGTGTGTATATATGTTCATGTGTTCAGGTTCGTGTGTATGTATGTGTGTGTGGAGGCCAGAGACCAACGCTAGGTGCCTTCAGTTGAACTCTACCTTTCCTTTTTTTTAAAAAAATCTTTTTGAGACCTGTAGTCCTAGCTGGCCTGGAACTCGCTATGTGGACCAGGCTGATGTCCATTTCAGAGATCTGCCTGCCTCTGCCTCCCTAGTGCTGGGATTAAAGGCGTGGGCTGCCATTCCTGGCCTCCACCTTATTTTTTGAGACAAGGTCTCATTTACCTGGAAGCTCACTAATTGGGCTGGATTGTTTGACCACCTGCCTCCCCAGCACTGGGATTCTAGGCATGCATTGCAGTAACTGGATGTGCTAGGTATCCGAACTCAGGTCTTTTTTCTTGTCTGGCACACGCTTTTCCCACTGAGCCATCTCCTCTGCCTCTATTGTTTAATAATCTAAAAAGTAGTCAGGGCTGGAGATGTAACACAGGTGGGGTCCTAGAATACATTCTCAGAACTAGAAAATTAAAATAAAGGGGCTTCAGTTTGCATGCAGCAGTTTTTTAATACACCTGTCTTCGCTGAAGAGGGTGCCTCCCCAGTGAAGTATTGAGAGGATATTATTGATCTTATTTAGGTCACAGGAAGTGGAATTACAAGTTGCAGATATTTAAGAAAGTTTAGTTATTTTTAGCATATCTCCAGTGGTGGTGGATCTTACCCTAGTGCTCTTCAGAAGCCTAGAGCTTGTTTCCTGCTGTGTGGAAATAAACCAAGCCTGAGCTTTGCCCATTTTCTCAGCATTTGACTTGGAGCAGAGAATCGCTTCTGAGCCACTTTTCTCATCTGTGAAATGGGAAGAATGTCTTGCAGGGTGAGCAGCAGGGAATGATGTTAAATTGTTTTGTCAACACCCAAACTCTTGATTTTATTTTTTAAAATATTCTATTATTTTTATTTTATGTGTATGAGTGTATTGCCTGCATGTATGTGAGTGCACCTGTGTGGTGCAATGCCGCGGAGGTCAGAAGAGGGCTTCAGAATCCCCTGGAACTGGAGTTAAGGACGGTTTTTAGCCACCATGTGGGTGCTGGGAGTTGAACCCAGGTCCTCTGTAAGAGCAGTCAGTGCTCTTAACTGCTGAGCCATCTCTCCAACCCAACACTCAAACTTTTAATACTGGCTTAATGCTGTTGTTAGGACCTGGGATATGTGTGCTGGGATATGGTTTAAAGTTTACTGCTTTGACTTCAGGCCTCAACTGCTTCCTGTCCCTTTGCCAGTATTCTAGTTCCCAACACAGGTCTGCTCTTGCCTGTCTCTGACTCTGTAAGCTTCTAAGGCACTGTTTGGAGCTTAGGATGCAGGCGCACCAAAACCACGGGTAGCCTTGGCAACGTGGCCCCCAGTTGTCCCCTTACTTGCCACCCCCTCTAGGTTATCTACCTAACTAGGACACTCGGTGCTCTGAACATGCCCAGCACTTTCAAGCTTTCTTGGCTTATACTCCCCTCTGTGATTGGAGTGCCTTCTCACCTCCACTCCAGGTCTGATTCCTAAGTTTCCAGACTCTGTCCTCTCTGGAGCCCTCTGGAAGTCCTTCAGATGAATTAGTCCTGTCATCCTGTCTTGTCTTCTGTGCCTCCTTCCATCCTCTGCTTTCTTGTGCTCTGCAACAAATTCTGGTGACAGTGCCCCTGCCATTGTTTTACCCCTAACACCTTCCTTGGGTTTAAACATGTGAGACTGCTCAGATGTTTGCTAAATAAAAGTCTAAGCTGGGTGTGGTGGTGCATGCCTTTAGTAAGCCCAGCAGACAAAAAAGTCTGCAGTCAACTTCTAGAATGTTAGTTAATATTATAATGTATGTAATTTAATTTAGTTAGGTTTTTTTTTTTTTTTTTTTTTTTTTTTTTTTTGGTCTTTTTGAGGTCTTCCTGTAGGCCCAGCTGACTTGGAACTCATTGTGTAGTAGACCAGGCTGGCCTTGAACTCACTGAGATCCGCCTGCCTCTGCCTGTAGAGCACTGAGGTTAAAGGTGTGCGCCACCAAATCTGATTTATAATGTACTTTAATAACAAAACCTCAGAGTACCAACTACATTAGAAATGCAGTTACTGTTTAAAATATTTCTCTGCAGTTTTGGGTTCTCACATAATTATGTCTCCAGTGGTATTTTATGCAAGGTGAAGCTGTCACTGCCCTCTGTGTCATCTGCTGCTCTGTGTCACAGCACTTAACGTATGGGAGGTGATTCCTCTCTTGGTGGATGGCATGCTTTTGCTTAGAACTTTACTTTTATGGAACTTTTTTTTTTTTTTTTTTGGTCTTTTTGAGATAGGGTCTCCCTGTAGCCCCACCTGTCCTGGAATTCACTATGTAGATCAGGCTGGCCTTGAACTCACAGAGATCCTCCTGACTCTGCCTCCTGAGTGCTGGGATTCATGCACCACCACGCCCAGCCGGAACTTTTTTTTTTTTAAAATAAAAAAATGCTTTAGAGAAGATTGGTTCATTAATCATTAGAACTGGATGGAAAGATTCAGTCCGCATTTTGGCCCATATCTTGCAACCTGGGTTATCATGGGCAAGCTTGTTATATTTCTCTTGGTCTTCAGTTTATTCTTTCATTTTGTAGTGTGCTGCCCCTGCCTGTGCAGGTGTGAAGTCATACTGTGTCTTGCTTTATGTATTTGTCCATCCCATTACCCGGGCTGGAAAGCATAGGGACATCTTTACTTTTTCTTCACATTTATTTAGAATGTGTATGTGTACATGCATGTCACAGTGCACATGTGGCGGTCAGAGGACAACTTGCAGGAGTCAATTTTCTCTTCCCACCATGTGGGTTTTGGGGACTGGACTCCAGTCATCAGCAACTGCTTTTACTCTGAGCAACTTGGCAGGTCTGGGATTGTTCCCCATTCCCTAAATGTTTATTTGTGTTTGTATGTGTGTGCACACATGCACCAAAGCACACATCTGAAGTTGAGAGACAGCTATATGAAATCAGTTCTCTCTTTGCATCTTTATTTGTGCTCTAGGGATTGAATTCAGGTTGCCAGACTTGCATGGCAAGGGCCTTTACCCACTGAGCCATCTTGTTGTCCCTGGGGGTTTCTTGATGCTCAGAATTTACCAGGTCCGAGTCCATGCTGCTCTTGCTGCTGCTGCTGCTGCCCTCCTGCTTTTCCTCCTCCTACCCCTCCTCTTCTATCTCCTCCTCCTCCTCTTTCTCCCTTTCCTTCTCTTTCCTGTCTTTCTTAGGTGTCTATCACTGTGATAAAACATCTGACCAGAAAGGGTTTAATGCATCTTATACTTCCAAGTGACTGTCACAGCATCCTTAAAAGGAAGTCAGAGCAGGAACCCAGGCCAGGAACCTGGAGGTAGGAACTGAAGCACGGACCACAGAGGACTAGGGAGGAGTTCTGTGTACTGACTTGTTCCTTTGGTCTGTATTCGGCTTGCTTTCTTATACAACCAGGACCACCTGCCCAGGGGCGGAACCGCCCATGGTGGGCTGAGCCCTCTCACATTACTCAACAGTCAAAAAAAAAATGGCTCACAGACATGCCCACAGGCCAACTCCCCAGCTGAGAGTCCCTTTTCCTAGGTATGCCAAGTTGACAACTGAAGCTAACCATGACACTCCCCTTGTGACACTCCTTTTTATATTTTGGTGATGCTTGGGATTTAACCTATGGCTTTATGTACGCCTGCCGCTAGGTAAACACTGTATGGACTGAACTACATCCTTAGCCCCTCTGTGCTCCTTTCTTTATCAGTCTTCATCTCTTTCCTCCCTGGTTCCCTGCCCTGCCCTCCCCTAGGCTGTAACCTTCCTTAGGAGGGTTGTTACTTTAGTGCTAGTTGGTCTCCCTTTCTCTCCTCTCCCTAGTCTTCCTTTGATGTGTTACTAGAACCATTTAACATATAAATCAAATCATCTTTTACATCAAGTACTGTCCTGTTCTATCACTCCAGAGGGGTCCATCACTCCTGAGGGGTGTGCCAGCCCCAGCCAGGTGATGAGACTATGGGCTCCTTCTGCAAAGGGTATCACTTTGGGTACCAGCACCCTCATCTCCTGGTTGAAAGGTAATGTTTTAAAGGATGCAGAACTAAGATCATTGCCATCTGCGCTTGTTCTAGTTGCATCTCAACTGCGTTACCTCATGTGCTAGGCAACTGTGGCAGTGCCTACCAGAAACAGCTTCAGGGAAGGAGAGATTTGTTTGGACTCATGGTTTCAGAGATTTCAGTCCCTCATGGCAGAAGGGCATAGTGGCACAAAGTTCCTCACCTTGGAAGCTAGGAAGGGGAAATAGAGAGCGAGCCCAATGACCTGCTTCCAGTGACCATTTTCCTTCAGCTAAGCCCCACCTCCTACACTTTTCAGTATCTCCAGAAATAGCACCATTAGCTGCGGACCAAATGTTTATATGCACCTGAGGGGCACATTTCAGACTCAGACATTAACATTTCACCCCTGACCTCCGAAAGTTCACGGGTACCTCATTAATGCAAAATGTATTTACTCTGTCTATAAAGTTCCCAGTATTTTAACAGTTCCAACATTGCACAAAAGCCCAGTCCAAAGTCTCTTCTGGAACTGGAGGCAGTCTCTCAGCTGTGAGTCTACAAAGTCAGAAGGAAAGTTACATTCTCCTAAGATACAAGGGCACAGAGTAAATGCTCCCATTCTAAAAGTCAGAACAGGAAGATGGCCTGTAAGGATTGAACCAAAGCAGGAGCAAAGTCCAGCAGGGCAGACGTCAGTCTCACAGCCCAGGCCTGTCATCTCAAGTATATTGTGACTTCCAGTGGACTTGATAGCCCCACCCTTTGACCTTGCTGTTTGCTGCCCACATGGACTCTCTCCTCGGTAGGCTCCACTCAGGAATCTCTTGGGCAGCATCATTGTACCATGACCTCACCCCCACCCCCTCAGTCCTGTTACACATTTCCTGACTGCCCCAGCTTTCCTTTGAAATCTGGGAGGAAACCTGTGGATCTGTAAGTGCGTTTTGCTTGTCTACAAACCCAGCAGCTGTTGGTAACACTAAAGTTTACCACCAGCTGGAGTGGTAGCCAGGTCCCCCAGACCACAGCCATAGCAGCCTCAGAGTGCCTGGATGGCTGAGCAGGATGAGACAGATCCTGGGGAAATAGCTTTCTGATGGCCTTGGCCTTGTGAGGTCCTAGGGCACTAGAAACCCTCCTCAAGGGAAAGTATTTCAGGTGAGTGTATGCTTTCCTGCCCTGCAGCTTGTGACGTGTGGAGTCTGGCCGATTTCTGACGTGCCCTCAAGGCATCTTTCCTGTTGTCTTGGTGCTAAACTTGGCTCCCTTTTAATGGCGCTGATGTCTTCAGAGACCTCACTTTCCTTGGCCTCACCTTCACCTTTGCTTTTTTGCTGACCACACTGCAAGTTTTTCAGCCCTTCCTGCTTTCCTCCTCATTCTTCTCATAAACCTTAAGAGCTGTTAGCAATGCCTGTGCTGCAGCCCAAGTGCTCAGCCACCTCAGAATTTCTAGTGGATCCCCTTTAAACAACCTGTCACAGCTCTCAGGACATGGGTACAATGTAGACAAGTTCTTTGCTGTAGTGTAACGTGCACAGCCTCTAGTCTAGTTTCCATCTGAAACCCTCTTTACAGTCCACGTTGGCTTCTGGCTTCTGACCTTCTGAACTTCCACTAGACTCACCCATTAAGTTCTGTGCTTTTCTAGCTGTGTTGTCCTGTAGGATCAGTTCCAAAGGCTCCTGAACCGCATTATCAGAGCAGTGACCCCATTTCTTTGCTACCAGTTTTCTGTGTTAGACTTTCATCACTGTGGCAAAATATCTGACATAAACAACTTAAATGAGAGAAAGGTTTATTTTGGTTTGTGGTTTCAGTCCCATCGTGGTGGGATGGCATGGTAGAGCAAAGTGCCTAGCCCTCCTGAGAGCCAGGAGAGAGGGAGGGAGAGAAAGGATGAGAAAATTAGCTGCTGCTTCTTTCCCACAAAGCAGGGTTGTGTGTGTGTGTGTGTGTGTGTGTGTGTGTGTGTGTGTGTTTTGTCTTTCTGAGACAGGGTCTCCTTGTTAGCCCCAGTTGTCCTGGAACTCACTATGTAGACCAGGCTGGCCTCGAACTCACAAAGATCAGCCTGCCTCTGCCTCCCAAGTGCTGGGATTACAGGCATATGCCACCATGCCCGGCCAAGTAGGTTTTTTTAATTATATATTTTTGCCAGGCATGCTAATGTACACACCTTTAACCCCAGCACCTTGGACCGGGGCCGAGACAGAGGCAGGCAGATCTCTGTGAGATTGAGACCAGCCTGGTCTGCATATTGAGTTTCAGGACAGCTGGGGCTAGAAAGAGACCCTGTCTCAAAAAGACAAAGAATAAAAATTATATATTTAAAATTTTTATGTGTTTATGTGTGTGCCTGTGTGAGTTTGTGTGTACCACATGTGTGCAGGTGCCCATGGAGGCCAGAAAGAAGGCGTTAGATCCCCTGGAACTGGAGCCACAGACAGTTGAGCATCCAGTGTGGGTGCTGGGGACTGAACCTGGGTCCTCTGCAGAACAGTAACATTCTTACTGCTGCTGAGCTCTCTTGTCTTTCTCTTCAAGTATTTTTTATGACTTTTAAGGTTTAGAAACAATTTTTTTTTAATGGGGCCATCTCCTGGATTTTAACTCCTTGAGAGAAGAAAGGAGACTCTTGTTGCTGATTTCCCTTACTGTGCAGTTTAACTTTTACACAACATTTGCTCATTTGATATTTGACTGAATTCACTCAATCACTTTACAGTCTGATTTCAGCAGGAAAGGAATAGGGTCAAGAAAACTTTCTGGGAAAATTTTGTGAAGCAAGATGACATTCAGAGCACAGCCTAGCATATAGCAGGTACGTTAGTAAGTGACTGCTTTCAGTTCCTGGTAGCAGATGCAGTGAACACTAGAGTTTTGATGCATTAGTTACTTTGGTGCTGTGTCCCAATACCTGATAGAAACAGCATAATCAGGAAAGGTTTATTTTGACTCATGGTTTCAAAGGATCCAGTCCATCTTGGGACAGCAGGTTGTAATGTCTCAATTCATGATGGCAGGAACTTATGGTAGAGGCTGTTCATATTGCAGCAAGCCAGCAAGTGGGAGGTGGGCAGGGATAACATAATCCTAAGAACACACCTCACCCCATGACCGTCCTTCAGCTAGCCTCCACTTCCCAAAGTTTCCAGTCCATAACATCACTAGCTAGAGACCAAGCACTCAAAACACAAACCAGTGGGGGACATTTCATATTCAAATCATAGCATATGGCCTTTGATTCCCAAAGACTCATGGATGTTTCAAGTGCAGAATACATTTAGTTTAAATTCAAGAATCCCAAGAACCAGTTAATGATATTGTTCAAAAGTCTCAAGCCTTAAGCAGTGTCTACTGAGACTCAGTGTTGTAGCTGTTAGCCCTTCCTTGTGTGATATCGTTGTCAGCTTGACTGGATTTAGAATCACGTGGGAGAGAGACCTTTGGGCATGCCTGTGAGACTGTTCCACAGAAGGAGGGAAGGCCTACCCTGAGTATGGATGGCACCATCCCGTGGGCTGAGGTCCAGGACAGAATGCAAAGCAAGCAAGTTGAGTACCAACCAGCATTTACCTCTCGGCTTCCTGACTGAAGACAAAATGTGACCAGCCACCATATGATACAGCCATATCTTCCCTGTTGTGATGAACTAAACTCTCAAAATGAGCCAAAATAAGCCCTTCCTCAAGTTGCTTTTCTTTTTTTTTTTTGTCACAGCAATGAGATAAGTTCCCAGTACACTTTATAGAATCAAAAACAAAATTACAACTTGCACTGAGGGACATCTGAGGACATTAAATTTACAAAATAGGCCTTAATACAAATGACAGAATGTATGAACTCTGGGGCAGGGGGCTATGGGAGGTGCCAAAGGGGATGGGGGAAGGGAGTATAAGGATGATTTTCTGTATGAAATACACTAAAATTCAATAAAAAAGAGAAAAACCCAAAATTACATACTTCTAGTGTACAATGGTAAGCACTGACAGTTGAAAAGGGAGGAGGAACAGGGTAGCAAGGAAGGATCGCACCCAAGCAAGACGGAAACCCAGGTTGGCAGATATCAAGCTCTGTGGCTCTAGAGCCTATGGTGATGTGAGCCAAGCTTCAGTGGCCTGGGCAGTTCTGTCTCTATGGCTTTGCCATCTGACTACATGATCTCTTTCCTTGACTAGTTCCACTTGTTGCCTGTGGCTTTCCTCAGCAGATGGTCCATGTCTTGGCTTCTTCAGTATCTTGTCTCTGTTGTGGTTTGGGCTTCATCTTCACATTCTTACGTATCAACTCTAGGGGCTCTGCATGGGGAGTCTGACTCTGCTATACATTGTTTGGCTTTTTAAGCAGAGCTAGGTAGAAGACTGTAACTCAGTGACTCTTGCCTTCTGCAGTGCAAACATCAGTGGCTTATCTCCAGTTCAAGCAGTAGCCAGGCTTGCTTGGAGCACAGCTGTAGCAGGATTTTGAGTGTTTGGGTGGTTGGACCTGAGAAAACACATCCCCAGGCAGTTCTGTGTGAGTGTGGTATCCTGGCAGCGACCCTCAAATGAACGCACTCTCTCAAATAAGTTTAGTTTTATCTCCAACCTGTGATGGGTTTGGGCAGTTTCCCACTGTCCATGGTAAACTGTATGCTCCTTTCTAGCGGTGCTAGTCTCTAACAGCCACACACTTGTCTGTAACTCCAGCTCAAACCTTTTCTGGCCAGATTTCATCTTCTGTGTTTGGTTGAAGGTTCACTGTAAACCTGGCTAAGAGCATCCAGCAATGACCACACCACAACCTGAACACTGCTGTCTTGAAATTTCCTCTGCTGCATTAATTAGTCTATTAGTCTTAAATTCAGTTTGCCACAGAGTTTCAGGACAGGAAAACATGTACAAATGTTATTTTGCAGAATATGACATAATGTGCCCTCTACTCCAGTTCTCAGTGGGCCTTGCTTGCACCTGTGACCTGAGCATAGTCTTTACTGTCCACATTTCTGTTACCATTGTGGTCTTCTGGGATCCCACCAGAATCATCTGTGACTTGTCTCCTCCAGCCCAGTAAAAACTCTGCTAAGTTTTCCCGCACACTGTTTTCAGAGGCATAGGACACGTGGTCATGTTTAATGCAGCACTACCTCTTCTGTGTTTGTTGTTCATTGCTGTTACCAAATGCTCAACAGAAACAGCTTACAGGGGAAAGGGTTTCTGTTGGCTCATGGTTCCAGTCTGTCATGACAGGAAAGATGTGTCAGTGCTGCTCACATCATGTGGATGAGGAAGCAGAGAGTGACATAGGAAGTGGTCAGAAATAACCCCAAGGACCTGGGCCTCCAGCTAGGCTCCACTTCCCAAATTTCCAGAGCCTCCCAAAATTATGGCACCAATTGGGGACCAAGAATTCAAAACGAGGGGGGAGCAATAGCAGAGTCAAATCATAATATTAGGTGAGTTGTTTTTTTTTTCCCTTCTTAAAGTTATTTTTATTTTATGTATATGAGTGTTATGCCTGCATGTGTGTAAGTGCAGCCATGTTGTGCAGTGACTGTGGAGAACAGAAGAGGATGTCGCATCCCCTGGAATGGCATTATGCATAGTTGTTAGCTGCCATGTGGGTGCTGGATTTGAACCTGGGTCTTCTGCAAGAACAATCAGTGCTCTTAACTGCTGAGCCATCTCTCCAGCCCTGAGTTGGTTGATTGTTTACACTAATTTATTATGACAGTGCCCACAGATTTATTTCTGCCTCATGTATGTAAAGTAAAATATTTCTCCCACTGCATCTACATTGTTTGTCTTAGAAATAAATTGGAGAGGGTCTTTTCATAGATTCAAAATGGACACCTTAAATTACCCTGAAAATAAGCTTATCTGTAGGTAAGCAGGTTTTTTGTATATATGCCTTAGGAAAGTTTGTAGAAAATCAAAGTTGTTCAGTATTAGCTGTTATTTTTTCACTTTACTTTTACAAAATGTATTTGGAATGGCTGTTGGAGTTACTGGACTCCCTATCACTCTGTCTCCTCCTTTGTCTTGTGAGCAGTTTTCCCGCTTGGTTGGATGGGTGCAGTTTTCAAAACTTTAAACACCTATTATGATATCTAAGTTTATGTGTATCACTAATCATGTCTTCAAAAGGAGCATCTGAAATCCCGTGGGGTTCCTTCTGGTGGCAGCACACACAGCTGCTTATTCACACACACAGGTTGTGCTTCCAGTGACAGTTTTTCCCAAGCCTTGGAATGGTAGATTGATAACAAGTCTCTTAAACCTGCTCTGAAGTTTTGGCGATAATAGGGTTTTCCCTGTGGATGAACTTGTTGGTACTGATAGTGTCTGTGTTAGAAAAGGTATTGGGACCACTAGAAGATTAGTAACTACACTGAGTGCTTGAGAATCTTTTCCTCTGTGTGTTTTTTTCTAGTCAGAGTGGTGAATGGGTGAGTTCTGAGAACATGGGTCCTGTGTGTGTGTGTGTGTGTGTGTGTGTGTGTGTGTGTGTGGTGACAGGACATTGTCAGTGGCTTCTTCTAGGGGTATAGGGTTTAGCCAAGTGAATATTTAAAGCAAGTTAGTTGGTTCTGTAGAGGGTAACATGCGTGAGGATAAAGAAGTAAAAAGAAAGAGGCTTCTCTGCATTTATGAGTGTGTGTGTGTGTGTGTGTGTGTGTATGTTCATGTGGGATGTGTGCAGCGTAATTGGGACATGAATGCTTAGATGAGCAGGGAGGGATTGTTTTCCTTCTCAACCAGGAGTCTGTTTCTAACATCTGTATTTTCCTAAACCCCCCTTGAATATAATAACTGGTGCACAACTATTGGGCCTGAGTGTGGCCTTTGTGGGGGGTGCTCCATATATAGCCCAGGTATTGGCTTCAAATTTGGGGTCTTCCTGCCTCAGCGTCCTAAGTTGCTGCAGTTACAGGCATACCAGTGCTGACTTTCTGTGCTGATGCTCTTGCAAGAACCATCTGAAGGGATGCTGGTGTCTTCCTTGTTTTGATAAGGTTCAGTCTGTTGAAGGATACTGTGTGTGTTAGTCAGTTTTTCATGGCTTTAATGAAATGCCTGGGGTGGTCTACTTTTTTTTTTTATGGCTTAAAAATGATTTATTGGTGGCATATCAGAATCAGAGGTACTGCTCCATCTGCTCGTAACCCCAGATACTTTAGAGTAGCAAGAGATGGCAACACTCCAGGTGAGTGGACTGATACCCAGCAGGCGTGTATGTTCCACTGCTAATTCTGCCCATGTCCCCAAGAGTCACAGGATTCTCCCTCAGGGTTCCTGGAGAATCTGGCCAGAGACACAGGAACACTGAGTTGCTGGCAGAACACTGGGTGGGTGGGTGTGGGGGGGGTTTCACTTCTTCTGCAGTGCAAAGATAGCCATCACCAGCAATCACACATCTGCACTCCAGCATCTGCATGGGTGTCCCAGCTGTTTGAAATCCCCGCAAAGCATCTCAGGACTCAGAGGCACAGGCTTGCTCAAGAAACCTGCAGTGGGGATAGGTAGGGGCTCCGCCTTGTGCTGGGGCAATATACCCTGGGACCTCGGAGAGGTGCTCTTGCCTGGGGAATGGAGGGTTTCCTTCTGAGCTTCAGATTTCTCACCAGAAAGCAGAGAACTGGTACCAAAACACTGGGGGTGACTGATGGGGCTACAGAAGGATCTGGAGAACTTGTAGCACCAGTAACAAGGGGTTAGGAAACAATCTGGGCTTCAGAGGGGCCCCAAGGAGACTGGTGCCCAGGGGTTCCCTTTGCCCCAGGCCCAGAGAAGGGCAGATCCAGTGCAACAGACAGGGAACTCAGGTCGATACAGGATTGCCTTGGGCTGGGGCTTCTATGCTGAAGCTTAGCTCCAGGGTGGCGGTCCGCAGCTCTGTGGTCCTGGCCGCACTTCCACAGCTCATAGTGCTTGGGCTGCAGGATGCAAGGTATCTATGGAGAAGCTGACCCTGGCCTCCCCACAGCTGCTCTGAGACACCACTTTGCCGTAGTCAGTCCAGCGTGGGGTGGCGAAGTTGATGGCCTTTTCGCAGTTGAAGCGGGGTTGAAGCCAGCGTGGTAGCTGTAGGAAAAGGTGACCATGAACTCGCCAGCCTCCTGCATCATGTGCCCTAACTGAATGCTGTTCTTCTTCAGCATGGTGGGTGAGATGAGGGCCAGCTTGTGCCTCAGGAAGGCCTGGCAGCCCTGGGAGCTGTCCGGGAACAGGTCCCTGGCCAGGCGCTCCAGGTGGGGGTGGTCTACTTGTAAAGAAAAGATTTGGTTCACATTTTGGAGGTAATGAAGTGCTGAGCACTACCTGTGGTGGAGATGCTAGCCACTCCGCCTTCCTGGGGTTTCCACTGCAGCACTTTAAATATAAGTAAGTTGTTAGAAAGCTTATCTTTTTAATGGTTTAGTTTTATTTGTGTGCATGTGCATGTGTGTCTACCCTTGGAGGCCAGACGATGATATTGAGTCTCCTGGAGCTGGAGTTAGAGGTGGCTGTGAGCTGCCTAACATGGTGCTGGAAATTGAACTGGGACCCTTTACAAGAGCAGCCAGTGCTGTTCACTGCCAAAGTGCTCTGGCCTCTCCAGGCTCATTCCCAGCACCTTCATGGCACTAGCCACCAACAGTCATCCATAGCTCCAGTTCCAGGGGATCCAACATTCTCTTCTGACCTCTGCAGGCATTGCCACCTATGGTGCCCTTACATACACGCAAACAAAAGACTCATAAATTAATTAATTAAATAAGTAAATAATACAGACTTGGGCCATTGAGATGACTCGGGCTAAAGGCTATTACTGCCAAGCCTGTCAACCTGAGTTCAATCCCTAGGACCCACATGATGGAAGGAGAGATCTGACCCTCACAAGTTATCCTCTGACCTCCACACGCATGCCATCGCACATGTGCCTCCTGATGTAAGTTAATAATTGCAATTAAAAAACAATGAATTGTGGGGGCTGGAGAGTTGACTCAGTGGTTAGGAGCGCTGGCTGCTTTTGCAGAGGACTTAGGTTCAGTTTTCAGCACCCATATGGTGACTCACAGACAGACATCTGTAGCTCCAGCTCCACTGGACCCTCTTCTGACCTCCATGTGCTTTCTGACATGGGTACACTTACATAACAGGCAAAACACTCGTAACAACAACAAACCCTAAACGATGAACTGAGTCTGTTTGGTAAAGGAAGAACAACACACATTGTCAGCCAAAAAAGTACAGGTTAAAGAAATGCACAAACACAGTACAGGTTAAGATGGAAGCAAAGTTGTCTTCATCCCTGTCCCTACCCTGTACTGCCTTCCTGTGAGAACCGCTGAGAGTTGCTTGGATAGCCTAGGGAACATTATGCCTCTGTCTGAAGAATGATGCCATATAGATCCTCTGCGTCCAAGTTTAAGCACATGATGAGCTGTCTCTTGGAATGGTTTCCATGTCCCACACAGATCTTCAGGAACAGGTCTGCTCTCCTGAGCTCCTGTTTGCGTGTGCCTACTATCCCATCGCGTGGACGTTCTGGAGCTCGTAGGTCAGCAGGTTTCCATATTATCACTGTTGGCACAGTGCTGCTGTGAGCATTCCTGTACCTGGGTCTTGGTGAACTTTCACAAGGCACCTCCTTACTTAAGCAGCCCTGAAAAAAATCAACCAAGGTCCTGACTTCTAAATTACCCTGTTAGGAACTTGATGTTGAACTGTCAGTTTTAATCATTATTTACCATTTATTTTATATAATACGCAATTAATAGTTTTCTGAAGTAGTCTTGTGATATAATTTCATACCATTAAATATGCATTACTCACATTCCAGTGTTCTCAAACACTGGATAGTGGGTGACAGGCACTGATGAAAGGCTGGAGTCTAGGGTCCTCCAGGCTGTGGTAGCTGTGGCAGCAGATCCTCTGGCATACTTGGAGAAGCAAAGTCTGGCCAGCAATTAAAAAAGAAAGCTTTGTAAATTAGCATATTAAAAAGAGAAGTTTTATTCATCAGAGGTCAGCTTAAGGAAAATAAAATGATGATGCATATTCTGGAAGGAGTTCCTGTGGTACACATGGCTTCCAGAGAGTGAGTGGAACTACAAATCAGAGATCCAACAGAAAAATGAGGGAAACCGTGAACAAATAGAGGAGGGAACGCGTGACCAGTAAGTGTGAAAATCTGTACCTCAGTAGTGATAAAGGAAATACTGTCGTCTCTGGTGAGGTGTTTTTTCACACCATATACACACATCTTGAAGTCACTGAGGACGAAGTGTTCGGGTGAAGGTGAGGAGCTGGCCGACATGGTGGAGACTGGGGTCAGCACCGCTATGCTTGGTGCTGGTAGTGCTTGGGGAAGTAGTTCGCCCCTTGTCTTGTGAAGTTTACTGTTTGTGTGTTCTGTTATTAGGTGTGTATGCTAGAGAACAGGTCTCTAAAAGCAGTTGTGTCCAGAAAGCACAACACTTGAAACAACTCAAAAGGCTATGGGACAGGAGATTTAAAAACCAAAAAGCATGGTATTTACTTATTGGATCATTACAGCCAAAGTGAATAAACCGGCACAGCAGTAAGTGGGAGGTTTGAAAGCAGTAAGTGCTTAGGGTTAGAGTGGCCTTGCACAGTTAACAGCTGGAGACGGCTGAGAAAGTAGGTGAAGTGTGCTGTTTCAACAGGTGTGCGCTTGCTACAAAACTTACTCAAAGAGTTTACACTGGTGACTTGCTGGAAAGGGTCAGTGGAATGGATAGAAGGAAGGGAAGGACAGCTGCCATGTTGGCTCTAGGATGGATGATGACCTCCACACTGGTGCTGCTGTTGTGAAGGTAGGCACCAGTGGCCGCAGCAGGGTGTCTAGTAGGCAGTGAGGCAGGGCTACTGTCTGATTCCATCTTGCCTCTCCAGCCCCCAGCAGTTGATCTGTGAAAACCATCTCATTTATTTGGCAGAGAGGTGACTATCCTTCTGTAGTTGTTTCTGGGCATTTCTGCCTCCTGCCTTCTGCCCAGCATCTTCATGCTGGAATCTGGTTTACTTTATAGGGTGGAGGATGTTGGCCCTGCGTGGGATCTGCACTCCACCAGAGTGCTTTTCATCTCACCTATCTCCTGAGCACCTGAGACAGAAAGGGACTTTACTGTAACAGCATAGACTGTGTTGTGATTTAGAGCAAGGTGGTATAGGCTGTTGGTAGCATGGAATTCATTGTAGACCTTACTATGTAGACCAGGCTGGCCATTATCTCATAGAGATCTGCTTGCCTGTGCCTTCCAAGTGCTGGAAATAAAGGTGTGTGCCACCGTGCCTGGCTTGGTATGATGTTCTTTCTGGGAAGGAAAGAACGGCATAATGTTGTGAAAGAAGGATGATAGTTAATTGAGTGCATGTCAGGGCTGGAGAGCAGGCTCATCAGTTAAGAGCACTGGCTGCTCTTCTGGAGGACCCAGGCTCAGTTCCCAGCACCCACATGGCAGCTAACAACCATCTGTAACTCCAGCTCTAGGGATCTGACACCCTCTTTTAGTTTCTGCAGGTATTGGCAGACATGGGTCTGCTTATATACATGCAGACAAAACACTTATACATATAATAAAAATAAGATAAATCTAAAAAGAAGGAATATGATTTGGCTGTATCAAAGTATAGAGTTCTGCTTTGTAGAGAGCTCTGCATGTAGTTTTGGTTTAGTTTCTTTTTAAAAAATATTTTATTGCTGGACGTGGTGGCACACGCCTTTAATCCCAGCACTTGGGAGGCAGAGGCAGGTGGATCTTTGTGAGTTCGAGGCCAGCCTGATCTACATAGTGAGTTCCAAGACAGCTGGGGCTACAAGGAGACCCTGTCTCAAAAAGACTAAAAAAATTTTTTTAAATTTTATATATATGCATGTATTGCCTGCATGTAGGTAAGTGCACCTGTGTCGTGCAATGCCTGTGGAGGTCAGAAGAGACTGTCAGATCCCCTGGAACTGGAGTTACAGTTGTTAGCTGCCATGTGGGTGCTGGGATTCAAACCTGGGTCTTCTGCAAGAACAGTCAGTGTTCTTAACCGCTGCACTCTCTCCAGCCCCAGTTTTGGTTTAGTTTTTGAGAAGTACTTCATTAGTGTGAAGTTTCAATCCAGAATGTTTCAGCCTTGGCTGAGCGTTTTAAGCAAAGTACTCCCTCTTGCTCAGACCACAAAGACTAGTGTGCCACACTCACTCACAGCACCACTGGCCAGTTGGCTCATTCCCTAGTGCAGGCTTTGCCATTAACATGTCCTCAGATGTTTTTGACTCCACTGAAAAGAATTGTTATAAAGCCTTAAGAAAGTAAGGAACTCGGTGCCCAGGGCCTGCTTCGGCGCTGTGTGTATAGGGCGAGCATTGTGCCCACTTGGGGGAGCTGGGTCATTTGGGGTGGGTCCTTGGGGTTCGTTTGTCCTCAGATCTTTCTCATTCTCCCTCTCCTCTCACCATCTTTCTCTTCCCCTTTCCCTTTCTCTGTTTTGTAGGACAAGCATTGTGTGGCAATTGGTGAGGCACTGTGTACCCCGGCCGTCCATAGTGCAGAGAATATACACAACAACCCATATGTCCCTAAGTGTTTGTACTTAGAGGTAGCAAGTCAGAGCAGAGATGGGCCTAGGCCAAGAGGAGCCTGGGAGTTTCTGATACATTTAAAAAGGAGTGCTTACGGACCTGTTGTACTGAATAGTACAGTCTGTCGAGTTATTTGGAGGAAAGATAGGAGAAAGATAGGCGTAAGGATTGCATTACTAAATGACAGCTTCAGTTTAACTTTGCAGCCTTGGGAAATGCAGAATATAGGGACCAGGTGAACTGTGTCTGCGTATAGCTTGGGCCTTGCGGAAAATGTTAATGTTTTAATAGGAAGGTCGTGCTTCCCAAAGTGTGTTCCAAGGAAGCAGAGGGTTCTGAAAATAAATAAACGAATAAACAAACTGCTGCCCACTTAGTTTTCTTTTTAAAGAACCCAGATGCATATTGGTGTATTAAAAGCATCCTGGGGGTTAGGTTGTAGCTTAGTTGGTAAGAGTTATTTTTTTTTTCCCCTTTGGTCTTCTTTGAGACAGGGTCTTCCTATAGCCCCAGCTGGCCTGGAATTCACAGATTCACCTGCCTCTGCCTCCCATGTACTGAGATTAAAGGCCTGTACCAGCATGCCTGGATTGGTAGAGTTCTTACCTAGGATCCATGAAGCCCTGGGTTTCATCCCAAGCACCACATAAAACCAGGTATGTTTATAATCTTAGCACTTGGGAAATTGAGACTGGCAGATCAGAAGTTCAAAGTTGTCCACAGCGCTCGCTCGCTCTCTCTCTCTCTCTCTCTCGCTCTCTCTCTCTCTCTCTATATATATATATATATATATATATGTATATATAAAGTTTGAGGGCAGCCCTGGGATACATGAGATTGCTCAAAGGGGGAAAGAAAGAAGAAAGAAAGAAAAATAAGTGGATGGAGAGATGGCTCAGCAGTTAAGAACACTGGCTGCTCTTGCAGAGAACCTGGGTTCAGTTCTCAGCACTCAGATTCCAACTCACAACTGTCAGTCCAGTTCCAGGGGATTGGATGCCCTCCTCTGGCTTCTTTGGGCATTGCATGCACATGGTGCACTTACATGCAGGCAAAACACTCACACATAAAACACATAAAATTTTTTAAAATGGAAAAATAGCATCCCAGGGTCTAGAAGAATTATTTACCTTAAGAGGCACATCCAAAAACTTGATTTAATGTTTGAAGCATGTGGATGAGAAATCAAACTGTGTGTTCTGGTCTTATTCTAGGTTCTTCAGTTTATATCTTTTTTTTGGGGGGGGTCTTTTTGAGACCTGGTCTCCCTGTAGCCCCAGCTGTCCTGGAACTTACTATGTAGACCAGGCTGGCCTTGAGCTCACAGAGATCCGCCTGCCTCTGCCTCCCGAGTGCTGGGATTAAAGGCGTGTGCCACCACGTCCGGCTGCAGTTTATATCTTTTTTATATACTCAAATAGAAGATTTCATTTGGACTATTTAAAATTCCTAACTAGGGACTGGCGAATTAAGCTCAGTTGGTAAAGTGCCTACCTAAATGGATATGGCTCTGGGTTTGACCTCTAGCACCACATAAACTGGGCATGGTGGCTTATGCCTATGTATCTCTGCACTTGGGGGAGTAGAGGCACAAGAATCAGAAATTCAAGGTTGTCATAAGCTACATAGCTAGTTTGAAGCCATCCTGGGCTACATGAGACCCTGACTCAAAAAAAATCCTAAATAATAAGATATTAGATGACACTTTTTTTTTTTTCCCTGTAGCCCCAGCTGGCCTGGAACTCACTATGTAGACCAAGCTGGCCTTGAACTTTGAACTCACCTGCCTCTGCCTCCTGAGTGCTGGGATCAAAGGCGTGCGCCACCATGCCTGGCCACCTTTTTTTTAAATCCCACTGACTCACTGAGTCCATTAGTGTTGCCTGTTGGGATGTTGACTGATCTTGTTGGTTTGACCGAGTACAGGTGGCCACAGGTGCACTGAGCTCCTGAGTGCGATGGCTTTGTCACTTCATAGTGCTCCTCCCCACCCTCCAGCTCTTACATTGTTTCTACCCCCTCTTCCACTATATTCCCTGAGACTTGGGGGGAGGAAGGAGTTGATACAGCTGTCCCTTTAGGCCTGAGCAAAGCAGCCACCTAGTCTTAGCACTCTGACCATTTATGAGCCTCCGTTAACTGATGCCCACTGTAGAAAGAAGCTTCTGTGGTTACCATTCCTACCTTTTTAATTACAAAGATTAAGTAGGCCTGCTATGGCTTCCATTTTATTAAGATATTTAATAGTTATATTACTGTCAAGTAGTAGCCTAAGAACAGCCCTGTAGGTCTGAAAAGCATTTTTATTACCATTGGAGAATATGTGCTTACTAGTATATATTACTAGTTTTTTTTTAATATTTTATTTATTTTTATTTTATGCGTATGAATGTATTGCCTGCACGTATGTAAGTGTATTTATGTCAATGCCTGTGGGGGTCAGAAGGGCATCACATCCCCTGAGACTGGAGTTATGGACAGTTGTTAGCTGCCATGTGGGTGCTGGGAATTGAACCCGGGTCCTCTGTAAGAGCAGCCAGTGCTCTTAACCACTGAGCTATCTCTCCAGTCCCTACTAGTTTTTTAAAAATAATTTTTATTTTTATTTTATGTGTATGAGTGTATTGCCTGCATACATCTAAGTGTACCTGTATCGTGTGCATTGCCTGTGGAGGTCAGAAGAGGGTGTTGGATTCCCCGGAACTGGAGTTAAATATGGTTGTTAGCTGCCATGTGAGTGCTGGGATCTGAACCCAGGTCCTCTGCAAGAGCAGCCAGTGCTCTTAACTGCTGAGCCATCTCTCCAGCCCCATATTACTAGTTGGTGATGATGTGGCTATAGTAAAAATGGAACTTCTTAATCTTCATGCAGTTCTTCCTGTTCGCATAAAAAGAATGTGGCCTCACACTGGTTTTGTTGGTTATGTTATCTTCAAAAGAGCCTTATTCATTTCCTAACATGCATGTTTCTAGAATGAGGCAGAAAGCTGTAGATCAGGTTGTCTGTTGTCCATAGTTTTGGAGACAGGTAAAGGAAGCAGGTATACAGGATCAGCTTCAGCCCCCCTCTTTCCTGTTCTCAGTGGTGGTTCCATTTGGGTTCCAAGGGTGTTCTGATTGAGTCATAAGCAGTATTTGGAGCCGGCCTGCTCCTAAAAGAATAGCAACCTCTATGCTTCAGATTGCTGCACTGAGGTCAGGAAATACCAGGGAGGATGTATTTAAAATACATCACTACTTCATTTTATGTTTGTGCTTCCTGGTTTACTTAGAATTCTTTGTAGTTTTTTAAAAAAAATATTTATTATTTTTATTTTATTGCCTGCATATAGGTAAGGGCACCCGTGTCATGCAGTGTCCACGAGGACAAAAGAGGCTGTCAGATCCCCCGGGACTGGAGTTACGGACAGTTGTTAGCTGCCATGTGGGTGCTGGGATTTGAACCCGGGTCTTTTGCAAGAACAATCAGCGTTCTTAACTGCTGAGCCATCTCTCCAGCCCCTACTTAGAATTCTTGAACAGAAAACAGTAGCATCTGAAAGCCAGAGTCCTAGATTTCTATATCTTTTTATTTTCTGTTCCTTTTTCTTCATCTTTTCCTTCTGTCTCCTCCATTTATTTATTTTAACATTTTCTTTTGCGTCTCTGTGTATGTGTGTGTGTGTGTGTGTGTGTGTGTGTGTGTGTGTGTGTGTGTCTAAGGCATGTGCCTACCGTGGCTCCCATGGAAGTCAGAGGATAACTTGTGAGAGTTGCTTTTCTTCTTTCACCATGTGGGTCCTGGGGATCAAGCTTAGGTCACCAGTCTTGGCCGCAAATGCCTTTATCCACTGAACCATCTTGCTGGCTCTCTCTTCATTCATTCATCTATCCATTCATTCATTCTTTGTGTAAAAATTCCACAGACATCCAGATTAAATAATTATGAAAAGACAGTTGCAAGTAATGAAGACTTCTTGAGTACTGAGCATGTGCACAAAGTTGTTCTTGGTAGCAAGGAAGGACCAGCTAGAAATGTACAGTTAGACCTGTGACCTCAACTACAGAAGGTGCTGTGCAAGATTGCAGGGAAGGTCAGGACCCAGTGGAAGGTCAGGACCCAGTGATCAGTTCGAAGTACAAGCTGCCTTAACTGTGAGGCCAGTGCCCCCCAATAACTCTTGGGAAATACCAAGAGTGGAGCCTGTGGGTCAGTGTCTTTATGTTGCCAGCTCTGTGCACAGTGCCTGGCACACAGGAGGCCTGTGGTACATGTGAGGGTGGTGTAAGGGTTAGGGTTCCTGGGTGACAGTTACTCCCTTATTGGTAGACTCCCAGTGTGACCAGAGTTGTGCTTCCCCCACGTTTTTACTTTGGTAGTTTTATGTCCCAAACCTGTCTCCTGAGAGTTTATTCCCTTCCTAAATAGATTAGGAAAATTGATAGTTCAACACAGTTTTGATTACCTGCCAAGGCCTAAGCATTCTGCAAAATAGGACATGAAGTACGACACAGTTTGGCCTGAAAACCTTGCAGCCTCGTTTGTGAAGAAACCTACCTGAGAAGCCAGAGATATTCTGAAATGCTGTCCTGGGCACAGTGTGCTGCAGACAGACTGCCTGTGTGGAGGCAGAGGCATGACAGCCTGGAAGCATGAGATGCAGGCAGGTGAGCATGTCCCTGCCACTGGTAAGGGGGCTGTGTTTCTCCAGCACACACACTGTGTGAAACCTTTCTGAGCAAATTACTTGGTGTCTTCTGCGAATCAGTTTTTCTTTTGCAGTGTTTTAATTCATCTGTACCACCAGTACTTCCTTAACTTTATCTGAAGTGCTAGTTTTTTTTTTGTTTGTTTTTGGTCTTTTTGAGACAGGGTATCCCTGTAGCCCCAGGTGGCCTGTATTTGCTATGGAGACCAGATTGGCCTCCCAAAAGATCTCCCAGAGATCTGCCTGCCTCTGCCTCCCAAGTGCTGGGATTAAAGGCGTGTACCACCAAGCCTGGCAAAGTGCTAGTTTTTAATGCTAGATGTTTTCTACTGAGAGCCTCATCTTTTGCCTCTTGACATGATCATTGTGACTAGTGATACGTGTCCCTATTTTGAATAGGTGCAAGACATTGTAAATTTTACCTTCTTAGGTACTGGATGCTTTTGAATTCCTATAAATACTCTTGGGCTTTGTTCTAGCACTACAGTGAAATTAGTTGACAAAAGTTTTGCCCTTTGAGGTCTTGTAAGATTTGTTCAGGGACAGTGTTGCTGTAGGTGCTGGTAATCCAGGCGATGCTGTCAGGAGGATCAAGAGTTCAAGGCCAAGCTAGCTGGAGCTACATGAGACCCTATCTCAAGAAACCAGAGAATACCACCATTCCCTCCTCCACCACCCCCTGCCAAAAAGAAAAATAGCAAGATTTGTTAGGCAGAACCAGAGCAGTGTTTCTAGGGATACTTACTCCTCAGCACGCAGACCAGAGCCCTGGGTGGTGACTTTCCTGACTTGGCTGGTTTTGCCGTGTGCCTTGTTAGCATCAGATGCTGGCTCACCCTTTGTGGTCGTCCTTTACTGCCTTAGGTAGTTCTGTACATACACACACCTATCAGTACTCTGCTGAATGCTCCAGGGCAGCCCGTTCTAAGCCACTGATGGTCTTTGTCTAGGTAGGCCTCCACTCAGGTCTCTCTGAGGTCCAGTTGACTAGATTCTTTCACTAGTTCCTTCTGGTCCTAGCTGATTTTCACTAGCTTGTCAACTTGCTTCATCTGGTCCAGGGTTGAATATATTAATCGGTGATCTGTCTGGACATCTTGTCTGAGCCTAAAATTTATTAAATGATTTAAAGGAAATGTTTTCATTTTGAAAGACAGCCAGAAAATATCAGCTAGTAAAAATTGTAGAAAATCTTTAATTAGCTTCCATAATTTAATAAAGACAGTGTATTGGTGACATACTGAGTGGCTTGCTGTACCATGGATTTTAAAATTGTTTTCCTTATATTTAATGTGTGTAAACTTCACCGTGGAACATAAGAAACTTTGTAAGGAAGGCTACTTCCCTTTCTGATTTGTGGTTTCCAAACAGTGAGAGTATCTCTGAAAGTCCTTGCTGGAGGTCTTTTTACTGTCTGCTGAAGTTCATGCACAAGCTGACTGAGCTCATGAGCTTCATTCTCATAATGTTAGCTCTCATCTTCCAGCAGTATCACCTAGTATTCTAATATAAAGAATATCATACTGTGTTATGTATCATAGTGTATAATCCTGTGTGTTAGAGTGTGCCTGGTAGTGTAAAGGAGTCCCCAGCCTCCCACTTTGCATACCTAGACTCTGCCTCAGAAAACTCAAACCCAAACCCAAAAGATAGAACAAATGAATTTTTATTCCGTAAACATTTGGACATAGTAAAGTATGCTAAAGGGGATTTTTTTTTTTTTTTTTTAAGACAGGGTCTCCCTGTAGCCCCAGCTGGCCTGGAACTCACTTTGTAGATCAGGCTGGCCTGGAACTCAGAGATCCATGTGCCTCTGCCTCCCAAGTGCTAGGACTGAAGGTGTGCATTAGTATGTCTGGCAAAAGGAATGCTGCTAAATGAAGAGTAATGCCTATCACGAGTGTTTTAGTCACTTTTCTGTTGCTGTGATAAAACACCGTGACCAACAGAACTTACAAAAGGAAGAATTTATTTAGCTTATGGTTCCAGAGGGGCAAGAATCCATCATGGTGGGGAGTCACGGAAGAGGTGGCTGGAGCAGGAGCAGAACCTAAGTCTCACATCTTCAAGCAGCACAGGAAGCAGAGTATAATTGAAGATCAGCAAGGCTTAAGAACTCTCTAAGCCCATCCCCAGTGATGTGCTTCCTCCAGCATGGCCACACCTTCTTAAGACCTCCCAGAACAGCACCATCAACAGGAGACAAAATGTTGAAGTGAGCCCGCAAGGCGTGGTGGCGCACACCTTTAATCCCAGCACAAAAAAAAAAAGTGTTGAAACGCTTGGAGCTTAGGGACATTTTCGTTCAAACCACAAGGAATCAGAAACTCACCTGGATACACAAGAAGAGTTAGAGTGGGGTGGGCAGTGTAGCTTGGTGTAGCTGTAAAACAAATCTGTTTCACTCTAAGTTGTATGAAAGAAGTGATTCCCATCTTCAATTTTTTCTTTTTTTTTTTTTGGTCTTTTTGAGACAGGGTCTCCCTGTAGCCCCAGCTGTCCTGGAACTCACTCTGTAGATCAGGCTGGCCTTGAACTCAGAGATCCATGTGCCTCTGCCTCCTGAGTGCCAGGATTAAAGGCATGCGCCACCACTCCTGGCCATCTTCAGTTTTTAACCATACAAAATAATAACCTTTGTACTGAAACTTAAATGACTGTTTTTAGCCAGTGTTTCAATGAACTGACTATGTGGCTTCTGTTCCTGTTTTATTTCAGTGTGAACTGATGATTTGTTACAAGCAACACGTTACCAGTCTGTTCTCTTGGCACAGGAAGGGGGCCGCAGTGTCATTGGTGCAGGCAGAACTCCAGCCTCTCCACTCTTATTGCAGAGGCCATGACTCACCCTTTTAATCCCAGCACTCAGGAGGCAGAGTCAGGTGGATCTCAGTGAGTTCGAGGTCAGCCTGTTCTATATAGTGAGTTCCAGATAGCTGGGGCTACCGGGAGACCCTGTTTCAAAAAGACCCCCCCCCTCATAAAAAATACAGTGTTACCCAGTGCCTAAGAATTCATGGGAAAAGTGTTGTAAGCTACCAAATGTATTTTAAAAAGAACAGTTTCTTTTTAAAAGTCATCTCCTAAGGTCTGTAACGCTGTCCATGTGTAACACACTTTCCTCTCTGATTTGTGTAGGTTCTGCCGGAGACTGACATTTGGCCTCATGTGAAATGGAAGTTGAAAATTACACCTGCGGGCGTGCTGCTATCGTGGTTTTGCTTCATTGGTCGTGCCTGAAGTGGGAAGTGGTGTTGTAGAGCGCTGACTGCAGCACAGAACCTGCTGACCTCCATGTCAAGCACCTCTCCTTTCTGCCGGAGTGAAATCCTCTCCAGATACCAGCAGAACGTCAGCTGCAGAAAATGCTTTGCTCTTTAAGAATTTCCGCAACCTAAGTCCATGCACCTTGTCTGTCCAGTTGTTGTGGATGGTTTGTCATCTGAAAGCTCCTCAGGTCCTTTCCAGGCCCGGTGTCTGTTTCTGACATGTCTCTGCTTCATGCGTTGGGCCCAGTGCAAACCTGGCTGGGGCAAGAGCTAGAGAAGTGTGGCATTGATGCCATGATTTATACGCGGTATGTGCTCAGTCTTCTGCTGCATGACAGCTACGACTACGACCTGCAGGAACAGGTACTGTGTGCTCTGGTGCTCTGCGAATGCCGTGGCTGTGTCTCTTAGGAACTGTCCTCTTACTGTGACCAGTGCCCTGACGGAAGCAGCTAAGGGGAAAGCTGCTTAGCTATGGTTCCAGGCCTGGCTCCATCGTGGTAGGGTGGTCACAGCACCAGGAACTAGAGAGAACTGCTGACATCACACCCATGGTCAGCAGAGGGAATGTAGCTAGTGCACAGCTCACCCTGCAGCCCCAGCTGACCTCGCTATGGAGACCAGGCTGGCCTCCAACTCAGAGAGATCCCCCTGCCTCTGCCTCCCAAGTGCTGGGATTAAAGGTGTGCACCACCACGCCTGGCTCTCTTCTTTTTTTCTCTCTTTTTCAACTTTTACAAAAACTTTATTGAGAATTTCATACATGCATATAAGGTGTTTGGTCAAATCCATGCCCATTCACTCCCCTCCAACATTCCCTCCTCTGAAGAGGTAACCCTAAAATCTTTTAAGGATTAGATACAAGCTCCCAAATACTTTTGACATTTTTGGCCTTTGGAACAGAGTATGTTGCTAACAGGCCCAAGGACATTTTGACTTTTAGCCCAGAAACTGGCGACCTTTCTTTGGGGTCTTTTTACCCTAATTGCCTAGCCAGTTCCTACCTCCTGTTCTTATCACGCCATTCTCTGAAGGTGTTACCCAAATTGCCAATAGGGAATAGGGATGTAGACCACTCTGGCTTCTTCCATGCTGAACAGGAGTGCAGGGTGAGGCAATTGGAGTACCCATTCA
>NW_008355812.1:769743-771454 GCF_000622305.1 Nannospalax galili
GACAAGGGCTTTTAACCTTTAAAAAAGATCTCCATTTCATTTTAGAATATATTGTTCCTTACAGAAAGACTCATTGTTTTTGCAACTAGCACTGAGATGTTGGTCATTTGTAGTTTTTTTAAGAGTTCTCCACACTGTTTTCCATAGAGGCTGCATGAGTTTGCAATCCCACCAGCAGTGAATGAGCGTGCCCCTTTCTCCACATCCTCGCCTACATTTGGTATCATTTGTTCTCTTGATCCTAGCCAGTCTGATTGGGGTAATGTGATACCTTAGGGTGGTTTTAATTTACATTTCCGTAATTACTAAGGATGTTGAACACTTTTTGAGATGTTTCTTAGCCATCTTTATTTCTTCCTTTGAGAACTCTCTGTTTAGATCTTCAGCCCATCTTTAAATTGGGTCATTTGGTTCTCAATTCTTTGTTTTTTGAGTTCTTTATATATTCTGGATGTTAAATCCCTGTCAGATGTGTACTGGTGAAGATTTTTTTTCCCATTCTGTGGGTTTTCTCTTCACTTTTTTGATTGTTTCTTTTGCTGTACAGAAGCTTTTTAGTTTAATGAGATCCCACTTACTGATTGCTAACCTTAATTCCTGAGCAACTTCTGTCTGATTTAGAAAATCCTTTCCTACACCTATATCCTGTAAGTTACTGCCAATATTTTCTTCTAATAGTTTCAGGGTTTTCAGTTTCACATTGAGGTCTTTGATCCATTTGGAGTTGACTTTTGTCCAAGATGAAAGGTAAGGATCTAGTTTCATTCTTCTACAGGTGGAGATCCAGTTTTGCCAGCACCATTTGTTGAAGGTGCTGTCTTTCCTCCATTGTGTGTTCTTGGCACCTTTGTCAGATATCAGGTGGCCGAAATCGTGTACTCGGATTTGGATCTTCAGTGATGTTCCATTGATCTATGTGTCTGTTTTTGTGCCAGTACTTGCTGTTTTTATGACTATGGCTCTGTAGTACACTTTGAGATCTGTTATAGTAATCCCCCCAGAGTTGTTCTTTGCTCACGGTTGCTTTGGCTATCCAGGGTCTTTTGTGCCTCCATATGAAGTATGTCACAGGGATTTTGATTGGGATTGCATTGAATCTATATATTGCTTTTGGTAGGATGGTCTTTTTTTTTTTTTGTCTTTTTGAGACAGGGTCCCTTTGTAGCCCAGTTGTCCTGGAACTCACTATGTAGACCAGGCTGGCCTCGAACTCACAAAGATCCGCCTGCCTCTGCCTGCCAAGTGCTGGGATTAAAGGCATGTGCCACCACGCCCGGCAGGATGGTCATTTTAACAATATTCTTCCAATCCATGAACATGGGAGGTTCTTCCATCTCCTGGTATCTTCCTCAATCTCTTTTTTTAATGATTTAAAATTTTCATAGTAGAGATCTTTGCTGTCTTTGGTCAGATTTATTCCAAAATATTTATTTTTTATTTTATTTTATTTTATTTTATTGGTCTTTTTGAAACAGGGTCTCCCTGTAGCTCCAGCTGCCTGGAACTCCATGCTGTGACTAGGCTAGCTTCGAATGCACAGAGGATCCGCCTGCCTCTGCCTCCCACGTGTTGGGATTAAAGGCGTGTGCCACCACCCCTGGCAATATTTTAATGTTTTTACAGCAATTGTGAATGGGAGCATTTCCCTGTATTCTTTCTCCTAATTGCTTGTTACTGGTATATAGAAAGGCTACTGATTTTTGTAGATTGA